>NW_028189238.1:0-31406 GCF_048542155.1 Nylanderia fulva
CATACGCGCAGATAGCATCTGTCAATGCATTGTATGCTTTATTTTTCAGTATTTGTTGCCTAATATGTACGCAATGAAACGCACATTGTAATATTACATTAGCGTAACACGAAACAGCATCGTTATTGCAAAGGCCATATATTTTCCACGTAACTATACTTTCTGGTTCCTCACAATCATAATTCTGCACATCATCAATGATATTAGGGATAGCCCATCGACGATCGTACATTTTCACAACCTTTTTCTCGGACGGATTGATTTGTGGCAGTTCAGATTTGAATATAGATCTCAGTCGATTATATTCTACAATGGCTCTCGAGTTTGCTTTAACTGATGCTGGATTGAAATTTATCAAATATAGGCCTTCCAATTTACTTACTCGTGACAAACCTACATAGGCTTGACCATCACTTAATACAGTCGTTCCTAAATCCATCATTGCATTGTTACATGTAATTCCTTGACTTTTGTGTATAGTTATTCCATAACTGAGAGACAATGGAAATTGTTTCCGATGTACCACTAATTTGTAGGAATACTTCAAATTTAATATCTACTTTCGTTATTGCGATTTCTTTGTTATCCGAAATAACTATTTTGATGGAATCAATACGATTGCCGTCAGCAGAGCGATTAACTGCAACTACATTGCCTATCGTTCCATTGACAAGTCCCAAAGTTACGTCAATGTTTCGTCGAATCATCACTTTAGCGCCAATTTTAATCGCTATTACTCTTTCAATGCCAGCTGTTTCAGACACTTTATCATCTTTGTCTTCTAAAATTTTATGCACCTTTTTTTTTATTGCTGGAGCACAGTCGACATCATCTTCTGCTATCAGTAGAATTTCATCGCTGTCGATTTTATCGAGCATTGCTGTGTTCAAAACCTTGCACAAATAACACGTGGGCAATAAACAAATTGTATCAATCGGTAATTGATTCATATAAGTGCAAAGTTCATTCAATCTTTCGTCGCAACTACTTTCTTTAAAATTGATTTTTCTAGACTGAAGAACATTGATGTCAGAATCCGTTACTAAACCTATTCGTATTCTAGAAAGTATATCACGATATGTATTATCGCATCTTTGTCGCATATTAATCAAAAGTTCGTCATACTCGAACAATCTCCACAAATCACATCCACCCATGGTACCTAAATACTTCTGAATCTCTGATCGAGACATTTTAACAAACGAAAATTGTCCTTTTACAGGAGGAAGCTGCAACAAGTCCCCAAACAGGAGAATGTGTTTTCTGCCAAAGAAACCATCATCTGTATCTGTCGTATCAAAGATTTCACATAATCGTAGATTGATAAACATAAGTGTCACATTTGAAATCATGGATACTTCATCGATTATAAATAATTCGACATTCTTTAACTTGTCTCTCAAAGTTTTCAAGACCATGTCTGACAATTGCGTATATTTTGGTGTAGATTCATGACTAACGGGTAGTTGAAACATTCTATGGATTGTCAAGCCATCGATATTGAATGCTGCGATACCCGTGGGAGCAGATATGGCAGTCGTTTTTTCCAAATTTATTCTGATCCAATGTTTAATCGTTTCAATTAGAAAACTTTTCCCTGTACCACCCTCGCCACTTACGTACAGTCGCAGAATCTGATTCTTATCTTGTAAAACTTGGCATACTCCATCAAAGACTCTTTTCTGGTCTTCGTTCAATTGCGACATCATTTGCGATAAATCAATCGGGTCGTCAATCTTACCAAAATCTTCCAGATCTTTCATCGCGTCGTCAGCTTCTATCGGATTACAATCCAGTTCATCGTCATCGGATTTGTCTCTGTCTGCTGTTTTCAGATCATTTTCGCGCTTCTCGATTAATTCAGCAACGTTCTCAAAAGCTTTCTGTATTTCTTCGAGCCTTTCGTGATATTTCATTACCTTCGTTAAAACAGACTCTGAATTCTTAAAGGCATCCGTGTAAGTCTCGAATGTACCTTTGAGTTCACTCAAATCTCTCCATGGTTTGAACAGAAGAAGCAGCGAGTAAAAGTATTTTTCGGGCTCAGTTTTTATATTAAATCGATAATGGTTAATTAAATAACCCTTTTTTCGTTTTTTTAAAAATAAACCCGATGCCAGTTTGTAACACTTGACTTCGTCATTATTTGGCATCTGTTTCGTAATTTCCCAGAATCTGGCAAAATCGTACAAATTCAATGATTCTAATTCCTGAGGTCTATTTGGATAGTAATCATCGATGAGTGACGAACAGTAAATATTCGTAGAATTTTCATCGAGAGCTTTAATTTCATTAAATGTTTTAACTTTTCTATTTCTCACCTCATTAACATCGATCCATTTGACCACGGTATCATTATCCGTACCGTACAAGGGATTCCCTAATAGTGTATCCGCAGCTTCTAAAGCACCGCATTCTCTGTTATTTAATGAACGCATTGCAAAATTCCACAGTTTCGATGCCAAGGACTTATTCGAATCTATCACTTTAAAGTCTGTATTGCATTTTTCCGACTTTGTCGTGTATTTTGTTAAATATGAGTTTAAAAACTCTGATTTTTCTCTAATAAATTGTATGTCCATATTTCCCTCCCAGGCTAATTTGATAGCCGGATTATAATCATTTATAAACCTTTCCGACTCCTTGCGAGGAAGATCGTACAATCTGCTCTTACTGCGTAAATGTTTGCTACCGACTATCGAAGTGATAACGTCTCTTAAAAAATTCTCAGTAACTGGCCGAGGAAAATCGAACCGACACTTTCTGTATATATTAGTTTCCGTTTTTTTCGTACGCATGCAACACGAGTTATGTTTATGATTCTGATCACTTATTACCGTATCGTACAACGTTGGCGAAACATTTTCATCTGGAATTTCACACGTTACGTATTTTTGAATAAACGTAGCAACTTCTTCATCCGGCGATTTTCCTAATACTGGAGCATCTTTTATCCAAATCATACAATGCATGTGCTGGATACTTCTACGTTGATATTCCAGTCGCCAGAAGTAATGAATAACCTTTCCTATAGGATTATCGGACGAAACAAATAAAATCAATCATGGCTTTGAATTTTATGCACATGAATCTAGAAGTACTTACAGGATCGTATGCGATTAGTTCGTTGATGCCTAACTTCTCTTTATCGGGATTCATATCTCGTAAATATTCACCCAAATCGGACCATTTCCATTCACTAGGACTCAAAGTCAAAAACCACGTCGCTGGACCGTAATGCAAAGTCATGCATTTTACATTATTGGACGGTTGTCGCCAAAATTGATCCGTATTTCTCAATTTTGCGAAAATACTCATTAAATTCGATTCTAATTCGTAACCTTTCAATTCGTTCAAGTATCTACCAGCAGTGTATCTCTCTCGTGGGTTAGTAACCATCATCGTATAATAGATACCACTTTTCAACTGTCGGTAGTTAGCATCATTGAGAAGGAAAAACAGATACTGCAGATTCAACCTGAATCTACTATGTTTCGACATCAATCGTGTTCTAATAAATAAATATTCCGGCAATGCAAAGTTTCTATCTTCTCGTTGTCCATTGACACCATCAGGATATAAATCAGGGAAACACATGACATCCAGATATTTATAACGATTATCTATTGGAAAATCTTCAATTTTCATCATTTGATAAAGCTTCAATGCAGATTCGTTATCGATTCATTTCGCGTGTATTGGGTATATTGTATACTGATCGTTAATATCCGAATCTTCAGTGATTTGTGTGAGGAAAGCCCTACGTTTTAAAACGATTTGATCATTATTATTTTTGTTTTCCTGTACATTGTACAAATTCAATGCTGGTAATTCCTCAACCACATCATTTATTTCGTCATTGTCGCTTTCGTCATCGACAATCCGATATTCTGTTTCCTGCAACTTATCATTTAATAAATCATCAGATGACGCCGGAAGACGAATTTTCGAGTAATGAGGATTATTTTCTTTCAACCATTGTAAAGCCTTATACACTTTATTAATATCTACCAAATTTTCCCAAACCACTTTAGATTTCTTGGGTATACCTCGAACGAGAATGTGCAACTCGTGATTCAAATTTATAGGATCTTCCGGAGGACATACCTTATCCAATGTTTCTTGTAAAGGTAGAGGCAAATGAAATTTTCATAATCAAATGTTCTACCTTTTACTTTGCGGATCATTTGTCTATGCGGTATATGTTTGTTCAAAACATTGCCCATCAATTGCACTACTTGAAAGCTGCTCATTCTCTTGATTAACATTTTTTCGTAATCATTGAAATCTGACAAAACATCTGGTAATGGTTTTACCGCAAGATTATTCAAAATGCAAGTAGAAGGCAACACGCCTTTTTGAAATTTACCCAAACAAAGCTTACAAACGAATTCAGTATTATTACTGTGTTCTGTTACGTTTGCTATCAGATCTTTCCAAAAAGGTCCGTCTATTGTTTTCCTCAGCTTCTCGAGCTTAGAAACGTCTCTTCTCAAGCATAATTTTTCGCAATGAGATGCAAGGGATACGTGGTAAATCCAACAATCGCTTTTTCATGACTTTAAATGCTTCGTAATTTTGCGAGAAAATCTTTTCCTCGTCCAAACAAACATCAGTTACATTTTTTGGATAAAATCTTGCTTTATTCTTAAAATCATTGGAAATTTCAACTAATTTATCCATATTGATAAATCTCAAAGATGAAAACAGTTGACAAAACTTATTATAATTGTCGATCAATTTGTAAACATTTCTTCGAATATTCCTCACGAAAGGAAAATGAGGTGATAAAGTGTTTATCGTTGCAATGTATGACTTGCAAAGATTCGGATTTGTATAGCATTCCGGAGGATGTCCTAATCTGCTACTCGTACGTGAAACGGAACAATTTTTTAGCTGCGCCATGAATTTAACATTCATTATCTTTTTCAAAGTACCTTCTTCAAACAGTTCCAAAAATTTTACAAACTTTTCCATGGAAGTATCATTTATGTGGCATTTGTTCTCATCACAATGCCACATTTTTAACTTTTTACCATTGTTATCTATTAACGGCGAAACATTTATTACTCCGTGAGGAGAGGATTGTCTCATTATAAGTGGTTGCTCAAACTTTTTCCTTTGCTCGTAAGCAGTTTCATAAAAGTACGCTTCGGAAGACGAAGTATGTTTGGATAAGCCACAAAGAGCTCTAAGTTGATCGCTTTTTGGATATTTCAAAGTCTTACATTCATTGAATCACAATAACGCAGCTTCAGCAATGTTTTTCAAATATGAAAACACTTTTCTTGCTGCATTGAGGTACGATTTTTTTGCTATTACACACCACTTAAATATCTGTTCGGCTTCCAATCAAGCACATATTGTTGATTTATTAATTTTTCTCGACATCTGTTGAATATAAAACTCTGAATATTTTGGAAACTTAAAACACTTTTGCCAAGATCGAACGGTATTAAATTTTTCCTTCATTCTCTTGAACATTTTCCATCTTTGTACGATAGACTTCTCGCTACGTTTTGCATTGCACCTCTTGTTGTACAATTTTTATGAGTCGGGATATTTTTGTCTGAATTTTCGTTGGCGGTCTCTTTCACGGGCAGCATTTTTTAAATAATTTTTTCTTTTGACGTACCTTTTATTTTCTACATCTTTTTGGTATTTGCCCCGCTTTCTTTTACGTATTCCCTCAAGATCTTTTTTATATATATCACGCATTTTTTGACGCTTTGTTTCAGGATCCTTTTGGTACTGATCACGCACCATCTGAAGTTTTGTTTCAGGATCCTTATGGTACTGATCACGCACCATCTGACGTTTTGTTTCAGAATCCTTATGGTACTGATCACGCACCATCTGACGTTTTGTTTCAGGATCCTTATGGTACTGATCACGCACCATCTGACGTTTTGTTTCAGGATCCTTATGGTACTGATCACGCACCATCTGACGTTTTGTTTCAGGATCCTTATGGTACTGATCATGCATTATCTGACGTTTTGTTTCAGGATCCTTATGGTACTGATCACGCATTATCTGACGTTTGTTTCAGGATCCTTATGGTACTGATCACGCATTATCTGACGTTTTGTTGCAGGATTCATAAAATATTTTTCTTTGTGAGAAAAAGCATCTTTTTCGATTCGTTTCGAACGCTGTTCCTCAGTTTCCTTACTACGTGCAAGTCTTTTTCTCAGTGCATCCCTCTCTCGTCTTTTCAATGTCTCCAACGGCAGTAGCGTTAATGGAGCAATTGAATCATAGAGGTACGGAAAATGAGTTATTGTTTGTTTTCCAAACATTGCGGACAAATGAGGTCTTAGCAACAATTGATTATACGTCACGATGCAAGGATTTACGCCAAACAGAATAGATGTAACAATCGCAATTGCCATAGGACCACAATTATAACCGTCACCTTGCGACTGAACTTTAGGAAAAACTATTGGACTGTTTTGACAATCATGAAAGGGAAATAATCTGTCCACAAAAGTTCGAATTTCTTCATTCAAATTATGTATATTTGCATTACGACTACCTTCATGAGAATCATATATAATAATAGATTTTGCATCGTAATGGCAAGCAACCCAATGTCCACCACCAAAATCACTGTGCAGTATTTGCAAATGCTTCTTCTTTGAATTATTCAGTGGAACAATCTGATCGGGAAGTATTGTCAACCATACAGGTCGAGGTGCATAATCAGAATTGCTCTCGAGTAGCGCATGGAAACTGTCTATCATCGTTTCCGTCAACCATTCTTTGGAAGCCAAAATATTCTTTTCCTTATTGCCATAATAGAACTTGTGACACTGATGATCCATTTTCAGTTGTTTGGGACAGTTTTAGTTATAGATATACGGCGTTTGGGGCAGCCTTTTAGTGATGCAAGTATCAAATAAGATTTTTCTAATTAGACGCCTAGGGCAGGCGAAAGGTCTGAGATATTGCAGACTAAAATGCTACAAAAGCGAATACTGTGAATTTGGATGTGTAATAGACCCAAAACAAAAATACTTTTTCTAATTGTATAGGCGCCACGAGCAAGCCAAAAATCTGCGCTATTACAGACGAAAACGCTATAATAGCGAATAATTTTAGTTTGGATACGTAATAGGCCGAACAAAATTAATTTTTGTAATTGGATGCAGGCGTCTAGGGCAAGCCAAAATTCAGCGCTATTAGCAGCCGATGTTCTAATTCAGCGCTTATGGCAGCTTTTATACAGCGCCTGAGCAGCCGATTAATTTTTTTTTATTTTTCCGGATCTGTAAAATAAAAAAGTTATATAAATACATTATAAATTATTTTAATAAACATATGCAAAGATTCAAAATTATTACACTAATTAAACAATACTTCAGAAACTGCAGTTAAAAAGAAATGAAATTACATCTGTTCATTTTTCTTTTGTATAGTACTTGTAATTCACGTAATCACATTGACACGTCAAAATAGTATTTATTTATTATTATTGTAAATAAATCATCATTGCAGTAGACCTAAAATTTCTTAAAATTAAAAATCATAATCGAAAATTTAAAGTAAATCTAATTTTTTTTATAAATAGAAATATTCTATTTTTTTTTAATTTATCGATTCTTCACTATATATTTGATTCAATAATCTTACCTCAAGATTTTTATGCACAAAATGATGAATACCAATCAAAGTTAAATGCCTATCTTTGTTTTCCCTTTAAACTAAACAACTTTTGTCTGAAATTTTCCTATATACTTTCGAGATATTTAATAAGTACAAAATTTACTTATGAAATAGGTATTTCTGTACAAACAAGATTTATAAATACAGGATTTACTTACAGATTAAACAAGAATTTTTAAGAGGCATTGATGATTTATTGATAATAAAACTTCCTACGACATTTAAATAAACTTGTTAAATATGCAAGACGAAAAAATGTTTCAAACAAACACCATAGGATTTGAAGAAAGACAGATGATGCTGATATTCATTTGACCTTGCAGAGATCTTGAAAATTCCTGTTAACGTTAACCCACTAAACATGAAATATACATGCAATGTTTCAAATTGTTTCATTTAGATTTCAAATGATACATTTTACGTATTTGTTTTTGATATAATTCATAAATGTTACAATTGAAATATTTCATCATAGTATATATTAAAAATATTTCAAATGAAATATCTCAATTGATATATATTTAAAACATTCCAAAGTTATCGTTTTAGGTATATTTACAAAATAATAGTAAAATAAATATTTATGTACACGATTAGATAATCGCTTACATAATTTCGAAAATGGCAATCACGTATTACATTCAAATAGTGTTTATTTATTATAAATAAATTATTAGAGAGAAATATTGAAAAATATAGAATAACATAATTAGAATACGTTGTATATAAATATTTATATAAATGGTCTTGTTTTAAAATTGTATTATTATTTAAATGCTTAGAATGTATATATTTTGTTATTATATATTTATTTATATATTTATATTTTTTTTTATATTAAAAAGATTCATTTTTCTTTTTTCTTTTTTTAAATTAATAAATTTTATTAAATATTTGTTTGCCAATTAAACAAAAATGTAATCGTACACCAGCAATTACTTTTCAAAATATTATTTTTCTTGTGTGTGAATAGTTTCATATAATATCTCGATTGCAAATATATATTGTTAATAATAATAGTTTTGTTGCATATCTATTATGCATATAATTTGGAAATAATATAATTTAATAATTAAAAATTGCAAACAGAATAATATATTCACATATTTATATTTATTATATTATATCTGCACATATTCATATTGATGAGATAATTGTTTATTATATAAAATCATGTGCGTGATAATTAAATATTTTCTATGCAATCAAATTAATAAGGAATATAATGATTTAACATCATTATATTCTAAATCTGTTGGTGAAAACGTTACGTGCAACAAATATATACAATTTAAGTTATTAAAATTTTATTATTTTTGTAAAATATCATTGACTTTGTAGAATACTTGAAAATATTACAATTCTATTTCTTATTAATAAATTAATTAAATTTAATAAAGAAAATAAAACATTTTATCGTGTTCTGATATTGGACTTATTAACTATAGCGTGTAATTAAATATTATAGGTCTACGCTTATTGTGATAAAGCTCTTTGATTGTTAATTGACTGAAATATAACCTAAGAGCTTTGGACATTCACATTCCACAGTAATCAAAGAGTTAGGATTATCAATTTTCTTTAAGGTAACGTATTGATAGTTTGTTCATTACTTGTCATAATGCAAATACAATTTGACTTTATCAATTTTTAATTATTAAAAATCGTTTTAGAGTGAATCTTATGTAACAAGCTTTTTTTGGGTTTCTTCGGAATTTTTTATAAAAAACTCATAAATGTTTTGTATATGTATAAAAAATTTCATTTTAAAAAAGGTAAAAAAAGTTGTTAAGTCCGCGTCAAAAACTATATCTCCAAAATTTTACAGAATCTTAAAACATATCTAAAAATTGCGATAAGCAAAAATAAAACCTTATTAAAATATTTTAATTTAAAAAAGTTGCACAAAATAGTTGTTTTAATTTCTTAATAAAATAATGAATTTAAAATACATACTGACATTAAAACTTGGGACAAAAAAGATATAAACATTACAAACTTGCGACAAGAAGAAATAAAAAAACATTAAAAACTTGCGAAAAAAAGTAGAACAATTTAATTTAAAGCTAAACAACAATTTAACAATTGTAATTGTTGTATTAAACTATACAATTGAAATTTTAATTGAAGTAATATGCAATAATGACATTAGCAATGTTAAGTTTTTAAATTAATTTTTTTTGTCGCAAGTCTTTAATGTTTATATTTTTGTTATCGCAAGTTTTTAATGTCATTATATATTTTAAATACATTATTTTTCAGATATGTTTTAAGATTCTGTAAGATTTTGGAGATATAGTTTTTGACGCGGACTTAACATCTTTTTTTACCTTTTTTAAAATGAAATTTTTTGTACATATAAAAAACATTTATGAGTTCTTTATAAAAAATTCCGAAGGAAACCAAAAAAAGCTTGTTACATAAGATTCACTCTAAAACGATTTTTAATAATTATAAAGTGATAAAGTCAAATTGTATTTGCAATATGACAAGTAATTAACAAACTATCAATACGTTACCTTAAAGAATTGATAATCCTAACTCTTTGATTATTGTGGAATGTGAATGTCCAAAGCTTTTAGGTTATATTTCAGTCAATTAACAATCAAAGAGCTTTATCACAATAAGCGTAGACCTATAATATTTAATTACACGCTATGGTTAATAAGTCCAATATCAGAACACGATAAAATGTTTTATTTCCTTTATTAAATTTAATTAATTTATTATTAAGAAATAGAATTGTAATATTTTCAAGTATTCTACAAAGTCAATGATATTTTACAAAAATAATAAAATTTTAATAACTTAAATTGTATATATTTGTTGCACGTAACGTTTTCACCAACAGATTTAGAATATAATCATGTTAAATCACTATATTCCTTATTAATTTGATTGCATAGAAAATATTTAATTATCACGCACATGATTTTATATAATAAACAATTATCTCATCAATATGAATATGTGCAGATATAATATAATAAATATAAATATGTGAATATATTATTCTGTTTGCAATTTTTAATTATTAAATTATATTATTATTAAATTATATGCATAATAGATATGCAACAAAACTATTATTATTAACAATATATTTGTAATCCAGCATAATTAATTGATACTTATCATTATGATAATCTCATTATTCTTTTTGACATGATCTCAACATGAAAAAATTTATTTCTATATTAACACAGATGTTACTGTCAATTTCATCAACTTTAAACTTTCCTGACTGAAATTTGAATGCGAAATAGATAGAGAATCGTACACCGCGTAACGGTTAAAGAAGAAACTAGCAATTATTGCATAACTGTGACGTATCGTTTATGTCAATAACGTAATGAATCTATAATTGTTACATAAAATGGTTATGTAATTTTGGCGTTACTTTATTATATATGTATTTATGTATTATGGTTAATGTAAATGTGTATACTCTAATAGTTTCGTAAATACTACGTAATTTTAATGACATAATTGTAACGTTATGTTAAATACGTAATTTCCGTTAATAATGTTTTATCATCATGCCAATCTTTTCTGTATCGCCCCTTCGAAAGCGAGCTGTCCTTGTCTATCACTAGAAATCCATACTTTTGTTGCCAACATGTACGACATAAATTACTGAAATCCTCATACGACATGTCGATATTCACGTGATCGTTGTACACGTGCTTCAAATTGGTGGCGTCCTGTTTAAACAGGATTAGCAGGTTCGCGTTGTCGCGTATAAGATGTTTCGGTATTCTCGCGTATGTCTGACAGAGATAGAAGCAGTCGATGTTCGAGTGGCGCCCCATTGAGAAGTACTCTCTTATCGTATCTTGCTTGTCGCATGCCACGTCATCAAAGACAAAAATTAAATTTGGATAAGCCTCGCTCGGTGGAATGACGTCACTGTTATTGGAGAATGTAAAGTAGCCGATTTCGTCAATCGGCGTCAATAAATCTTCCAAATAGCGATATTTCGGCTGTTGCAGCAATTTAGAGTACACGTACACGTTCTCGAAACGCACACCGTGCAGACTTTCCAGCAGGCTTATCAACACGTTGGTTTTACCGCAGTTTGAGGGGCCGCAAACGATCGCGCGTATAGTTGTCGGTAGCATCGTACCGTGTTTGCGCACACCTTCGTTCACGCTGCAGCGTACTCTGTCGTCGTAATTCATCACTCGTATCGTCAGAGGTTGTTGCACAAATTTCATTTTCTCACTCCCGATTTGACCGCCAACGTCCGCCTATTTATAGCTGCGCGGACTCGCGCTTTGCTCAGTAATGTCTAGAGATTGCAACGGATGTCAACGAAAATAGGCACAGGTCTATTAAATCGTGCGATAAACGCACTTCCGGTCGAGCTTCATATCCCCGGCTATCAATTTTGCGGCCCGGGAACTCGTTTGGAAAAGTGATTGGCTAGAGGTGATCAAGGTGTCAACCCATTGGACGCGGCGTGCCGTGAACACGATATAGCGTACTCTCGGAGCAGCGAACTCACCGAGAGACACGCGGCGGATAAGGTACTCGCCGAGAAAGCGAAAACTCGCATCGTCGCGAAAGACTCGAGTCTCGGTGAGAGAGCCGCGGCCGCAGTTGTCTGGACAGCGATGAAGGCCAAGACGAAGCTCGGCATGGGCTTAAAAACGAAAAAAAAGACGAAGAAGAGGAGAATACTTTCGGCAGCGAAACGAAGCAGATTTTTGCCGATTTTACCAATGCTGGGCGCGCTCGGATCCCTGGTTGGCGGAGCGGCTGGCGTAGCAAAAGCGGTAAACGATAGAAAAGCCGCGCAACGTCAGTTGCAAGAGATACTACGCCACAATCGCGCCATGGAAGACCGCGGACTGTATCTCGCCTCTTACAAATATGGACGAGGAGCGAAGAAAAAAAAACGTCAAAAAAACGTTAAAAATGCCGAAAGGTGTAACTACAAATGTGCAATTGCTACAACTTGCAAAACGTATGCACATTCCATACTTTAGAGGTATATTTATGTGCAATAATTTACCGATAAATGGCGCGCGAGAAAATGAGAGTGGTATCGTTAATCTAGACAGTACAGACGGTCCTGGCACTCATTGGGTGGCGTATGCAAAAAGAGGATATCGCGCAATTTATTTCGACAGTTTTAGCAATCTTCGACTACCCGAGGAATTGGTGCGATATTTAAATGTGCCGAAATTGGAATACAATTACACCTCTTATCAAACGTATGATCAGAGTATCTGCGGACAGTTGTGCTTGCAGTTTCTCCGAGATTTCTCGCCGCAAATTTAAAGACTGACATTGCGTTATTTAACTCAGTTTTGTCAACATGTCGCTAACACTAACATTGACTGGGAAGAGTAGCGTCCTCGCGGCGACCTACTTTCCGCCCATAGATTTGAGCGACGCGGACTACGAGCTCGGTCTGACGGATTTTGAAACTTATCACACTATATCGAATGTGAATTCCTCGAATAATAAATTTTACTACGGCACAGACGACGCGGAAATTACGATTCCCGAGGGATCGTACGAGCTGCAAGCGATACATGAATTTTTGAAACGTGCACTTTCCCGAAAACATAATGCTGTTAGCGATAAAGGTGTCGACGATGAAGATTATCCAATCGTGCTCCGCGCTAATTACAATACGATGAGAAGCGAGATCAAGTGTGCCTACAGAATAAACTTTAGCATGCCCAACAACATTGGATCGCTGCTGGGATTCTCGAATAGTATACTGCAACCGCGAAAATGGCACAAATCGAACATGGCGATTAATATTATCAACGTGAACATTATCCGCATAGAGTGTAACGTGACCGCGGGTGCATACAGCAACAATAAACTCGTTCACACGATACACGAATTTTCACCGAGGGTACCACCAGGATATAAGATATCGGAAACGCCGGCGCAGATCATTTACCTGCCGGTCTTCGTACGGAGCATTACTGATTTAGTGTTACGCGTTACTGACCAGGAGGGACGATTGCTCGATTTTCGCGGTGAAGAGATAACAATTAGATTGCACGTACGACGGCGGGCCACCCTCGTGCGACGGGATGCTCGTGTTGAATAAAGACACGAAGAACACAATCAGACCAGCAGCAACATCATTCGCTAATATCAAATCAACTACGAAGAAGAGACTCACCTCGTCAAACGTTGCGTTTTTACAATCTTTGGGATTTGCGGTGCGCACAATCTAAACAATGACTTAGATTCTCAACATCGAGGAAGAGCCAGTCTTTGACGATCGCATCGTCGAGATTGAGATTCACACATACAACCCGTTTGCCAACACAACATTTGGATACAGCGACGAGATAAGAATACCCATACAACAACAGGATTTATATACATTGCCGTATGAGAGTTTCTTATATATCGAGGGAGAACTAAAGATAAACCATCCAATTGAGGGATCCAATGTGACACTGGGAAATAATTGTGTCGCATTCATGTTTGACGAAATTCGCTATGAGCTCGATGGTGTGGAGATTGATCGCAACAGAAATGTAGGAATAACAAGTTTGCTCAAAAACTATGTAACGATATCATTCGATAGAAGCATGGTTATGAGTAACGCTGGCTGGAGTGATCCGATTTCTGCGAGTGGGCACTTCAATTTCTGCGTACCGCTCTACATGTTGCTGGGATTTTGTGATGACTACAAACGAGTAGTGATTAATGCGCGTCATGAGTTGATCTTAATACGATCGCGCAACGACAATAATTGGCTGTATGGAGATTCAGCACTGGAGCCTGTGATCAACATATTCAAGATACAATGGCGAATGCCACACGTGTTGTTGAGCGAGATTAAGAAGCTGTCGATGCTGCGCGCTCTGGAAAGCGGACGTTACCTCAGCATGGGTTTCCGCTCGTGGGATCTATACGAATTTCCGCTATTGCAGCGTACGACCAAGCATTCGTGGGCCATTAAGACCGCAACTCAACTGGAGAAGCCGCGATATGTAATTTTTGCTCTGCAGACAGGGCGTAAAAATGTCATGTCCGAGAATATCAGTCGATTCGACGACTGTAAATTAACCAACGTGAAACTCTTTCTGAACTCGGAAAGTTATCCGTACGACGACATGAATCTGGATTTTGATAAAAACAGATGGTCAATTCTGTACGACACCTACACACGTTTCTGCAAGAACTATTACGGATACGAATACCTCGAGCCCAATCTCACCATCACACGGTTTTTACAAAACGGTCCGTTTGTGATTATCGATTGTTCTCGACAAAACGAATCGATCAAGAGCGCAACGGTGGATGTGAGATTGGAATTTGAGTGTAAGGGAAACGTGCCTAATAATACCACTGCGTACTGCCTCATTATACACGATCGTGTGATCCAGTACAACCCGTTGACCAACGTTGTGCGCAAAATCACCTAAAAAATGTTTACACAAATACGCGTGTGAAAGAGGGGGAGGAGGAGGATACATAATCAAGATGATGTGAGATGTTTGATGTTAGTGAAGTAATACCTCTCGACTGACTCGCATCGAAGAGATCATGTCCGCACCAACGTTTGTCGACCTGCAAGGATTTATACTAAACAAACGATTTATCGTAAAGGAAGCGGCAATCCTGAGAAGAGGATATATCCTGTCGCACTATTTCTTCGCATGCCCTGTGCCATGGAGCGTGCTTATAAAGTCGGAAAGGCGTCAGGCCTCGTGGCTAACTCAACATCATCACAGCTTACAATGGGAGGATGGAAATGTTCCATACGGCATGGCTCAGCGCTTGATTACGGCAGCTATCGTTGGCATAAATGAGCAAGAAGACGATGAAGAGTCCTCTCTCGTGTATGTAAAAGGACTCGAAAAGCGAGAATGGCTGGCCGAAATAATGGACGATGCGAGCAGCGGTTTCACCATTGAGACCTTGGATGCCATATATGAAGATGTACCTGCATTAAATAAGTTAGATCCCACATATACTCTACGATGTAATAAACATGTAAAAAATTGCGCGTTACAAAATGTATTTAAATTATTCAATTGATGGTCGGCCGCAAAATCCAGGCTTGGATCCGACGATCATCCGTTTTTTGAATAAACATATTGTTTACATACTATTTTCTTTGTTATTTCTTTCCTTCACCAGATATATATTTCTAAGAAATCCTTTCTCCTAATATTTTTAAATATTTCTCTTTGTTCCCCTCCAGATATATATTTCTAAGAATTCCTTTTTCCTAATATTTAATTTTATCCCCACTACTTTTAAATATTTCCCTTTATTCCCCCTCCAGATATATATTTCTAGGAATCCCCTTCTCCTAATATTTTAAAAATGAGTGTTACTCGATTATTAGTACTTTTATACGATCAGTCTCTCGTCGACTGTTCTGACTGGTGGTTCACTTTTTAATATCCTCGAGAAAAATATTCTGCACCAAAAAAGCAGCAGCATGAATTACTACATGCCGAGACGCGATGTAACGTGTGAGAAGAAATGCGACGAGTAAGTATAACTTTTTCTATTTTATATATTTTATATTTTTTCTATTTTTATATTTTTTTATGAGTTATAATTTCTTTTTTTCCTAATTTATTTTAATTTTTTTTCCGAATTTTTTTACAGCGTTTCGCTGGAGTCTCGTGCGGTTCGTATACTTGGAAGACGATACGCATTGACGACCATGGAATTCAAATTCCTCGAAATCGGCATCAGAGTGGATCCGCCGAGTTACGTGGAGATCGCCATAGGAGATCATCGGGGAAAACAGCTAATACTATCTCTCGAAACGTGGAAAGGACTCTACGAGCAACGTCACGCTATTCAAAATTATTTGAACAATGACTCTCCCAACAACGATGTGTATAACTTCATAAGTGTCGGGCCGCTAACAGTACATTTTCACAAGATAAACGACACCAAGCTCATCAGTCTCGAATCGGCGGACGTGCGCATGATGATGGTCGAATCGACGTTACGTCGTATGTTCGAGCTCGATTCATGCATCGAAATAATGTTCGATCGATTGACGAGGCTCATCGCAACGGTTGATATCAAACATACGCAATTCTCCAATATTGCATCCACTGTAACGAATGCGAGAGAATTGCCGAATGCGATACGCGCTAGCAACGCCTTTGACATGCACCAACTTGTCGATTGCGAGCTGGTGGCTTTAGTTTTTAATATGTAATAAAACTTTATATATAATTATGTATTAAATATAAGACAAATAAATACTTATATGTATATCATGGTGTACTTTATTTGCGCGCCACCCGTTACATACTTTGCGAGAGAGCAACCACTAGAAAAGAAAGAGACAGCGCGCGAGAGAGAAATCGGATGTGGCGGCGAGAGAGAGAGATTCGGCGGCTCGCGGCGAGAGAGAGACGGCGAATTAAGACGCGAGAGAGAGAAAGAAGACGGGCTGCAGCGAGAGACGTACGCGAGAGAGAAAAAGAGACATACGAGTTTTGAGAGAGACGTCGAAATAAGACGCGAGAGAAATGTGAAGGAGAGAGAGAGAAAAAGAGACATACGAGTTTTGAGAGAGACGGCAAAATAAGACGCGAGAGAGAGAAAGAAGACGGGCTGCAGCGAGAGACGTACGCGAGAAAGAGAAAGAAGACGGGCTGCAGCGAGAGACGTACGCGAGAGAGAGAAAGAAGACGGGCTGCAGCGAGAGACGTACGCGAGAGAGAGAAAAAGAGACATACGAGTTTTGAGAGAGACGGCGAAATAAGATGCGAGCGCGAGAGAAATGTGAAAAAGAGAGAGAGAAAAAGAGAGAGCTTTTAAAATAATTTTTAATAATTTCTTTATATTTACTTATAATTTAAAAGGGAACAAGAGGTAAGGAAGACATTTTAATCTAAAATAAATACACTCATTTGATAATAATATTTTTTTTAATCTATAAAATATGTGTACATTTACATTTGTGTGTGTGTGTGTGTGTGTGTAAAATTAAAAATGAAAAAGTATAAAAATAAAAAATTAAAAAATATAAAAATAGAAAATAGAAAAATATAAAATATAAAATATATAAAAATAAGGATATAAATGAAAAATAAAAAAATAAAATAGTTTACATTATGGACGATTGGGGTGGCGACGGTGACGGCGGCGGTGATTGCGGCGGTGATTGCGGCGGTGACGGCGGCGGTGACGGCGACGGCGTGGCGGCGGAGTAGGCTGAGGCCTAACATCGTACGGGTCTGCTAGAGTGAAAAGCTGCACCAGACCCCAATCAGCTTCGTCGTCGCCTCTTAAATATGCGTCCCAATCCGACATCTCTGGAACCATTATTGGAACGTATGGTTCATCTGTAAACATAACAATTATTAATTTAAAAATATAACAATTATTAATTTAAATATATAATACAATATTATAAATTTTATTCTTACCGTCCCAATTTTCATACACAGGTACAGGTTCCGGCTCGAACAGCCACACCAGACCCCAATCATAGAAATCGCCGTCATCGTCTCTTATATATGGATCCCAATCCCAATCACACATGTCTGGAACCATTATTGAAATGTAAACATAACATTATTCATTTAAAAATATAATACAATATTATAAATTTTATTCTTACTGTCCCATTCGTCATCCCCTATCCATTCTTCAAAGTCGTCATCTGAATAATTTTCCCATTCTGCATCCCTTAATATATCATAAACGAGGTCCTTGATCACCCAACAACAACAAATAATACAGAGGGCAAACTACAAAAAAAATATTAATATTAATATATTTTTTCCTCCACTATTAATTAATATTTTTGCACTTAAAAAGCACTACCATTTTCGTTGCAATGTCCCGACACTTCGTTGAGGACCGTTCGAAACTTTATGATTGCAGAGACAGCCCTGCTCTCCACAGGCTGTACCCCACTTAAAAAATCTTCACAAAGAACTATATCTATTTCAAAAAACATTCCAAGTGTCGAATGTTTACATCTCACGTTCGAGAGAGCCGGCGGGTCGCATCCATGCGAGGGACACGTGGAGAGGCGCGCGCTCTTCCATGCATATGCGAGAGAGAAAACGAGCCGCAGCGGCGACAGCGCGAGAGAGAGACGGCAAAATAAGACGCGAGAGAGAGAAAAAGAGACATACAAGTTTTGAGAGAGACGGCGAAATAAGATGCGAGAGAGACGCGAAGGAGAAAGAGCTTTTAAAGATAATTTTTAATAATTTCTTTATATTTTCCTAATATTTAAAAGGGAACAAGAGGTAAGGAGGACATTTTAATCTAAAATAAATACACTCATTTGATAATAATATTTTTTTTAATCTATAAAATATGTGTAAATTTACAAAATTTGTGTGTGTGTGTGTGTGTAATTATTTATAATATAAAATTTATAAAATTATAAAAAGATACAAATATAAAAAAGATATATGAAATCAAAATTATATAAAATAAACATAAAAATAATATATATAATTATATAAAATTATATAAAATATATATATAAAAAAAAGGCCGTCGGAGGCGAGAGAAATTCGGCTCGGGCCTGCGGCGAGAGAGAGCCGGCGGCTCGAGGTAGCGGTGAGAGAGAGCCAGCGGGCCTGCTGCGACTGCGAGAGAGGGGGTCGCGTTAACCATCGCTGTCAGACTGTGCCTCGGCATCTGCACATAGAAATATAATAAATTATTATACTATTTTATAGATTTTTTTAGTATTTTAATATATATATACTTACAGCCTTGACAGATTGGGCACAAGTTGGCCAGGAAGAGTACGAACACTCTTTCTAAACAATCGATGCAATAAAGATGCGGTACATCCCTGTACCGCATCGTCACGTGCCTGTCCGTTAGTGTAGTTGCTGCGAATCTTTCCCTGTTTCTCATGAAACAGGGAATGCAGATTTTCACTGACCCTCCTGGTGAGACGTATGCTGTTATAACGCATACCCATGTATCTTCGTCGAGGGATGCAACTGCTTGTACATCTAACGTACGCGAGTGGCACGACTCCCGAACAGCATTTTCGCTTTCGTACCCATCGTCATGCAAATCTTCTTCCTCCTCTTCTTCTTCTGCTTCTTCTTGCTCAACAATGTGTATGACATCACCCTCCATTTCTTCTATATCATCTAACAAGGGGAGTGCACGACGTGCCCCTCACCGATTCAAACGAGGATTTTTTTATGTATAGTACCTAATTAGAAACAAGTTCTGTTAAAGCGAGAGAACGCGCTTCTCAAGCATTCGTCTGAAAAAAAATGTTGAAGATTTGCCAGCACTTCTTAAGACGTTGCAAAGAAGCATTATCGAAGCGCCCCGGTGGCTTAGTTGGTAGTGTTCTTCTTTTGTAACTGCGAGATCGCTGGATCGAATCTCGCCGTGTGAAACTATTTTTTTTCTTTTATTTTTGTATAATTTATTTTTTTTGAAAAATTAATACCTAATCAAACCATCACATACCAATGTTCAAGCTCGTATGACAATAAAAAACAATGATAAATTATTAAATTAAGGCCATGTGTAACGAGCAATACGAAATTATTTTATTATTTAGAAGAAAATTCTTAATTTGACATAATAATTACACAAACGTTTCGAGCTCTACTTGCTCCTCTTCAGTGCGCAAAAAAATAATGATAATAAATACCCATAATAAATAAATACATACATAAAGTTCTAATAAAAAATCCGCAATACATAGTCAATATAAGTTATATAGTTAAGTCATAGTTAAAACGCAAAATATATTTACAATGAATTGAAACCATTAAAATAGTTCAACAAAGTAAGAACCCAATTAGAAGCAGAATGATTCGTCCGGTTATTCATAAAATATTTTAGAATTATTAATAAAAACTCGGAGTGACACTTATACATTGCTCCAAACGAACCACTTATCGTTATTTGACGAAAGTCCCTCGATCTGGCAATGATTATGTCCATCCTCTCCAAATTATTTGATATTTGTTAACTGAATTTAGAGAATTTATTCAATTGTAAAATAGGATTCCACTAATGTGTATGTAAAAAAATTAAAAATTACAAATTAAACTAAATACTAAAATATTGAACCTTTATGCTTACAAATTGTTCCGAATAACTTGAGATGACGATGCTTCTAATTGTTGTTGGCCTTATTGTTAGTACTTGACTGTTGTCTAGTCTTTTAAAAAGTCGAATAAATAGGTGTCAGATCTCACAAAATAAACATTTACATAAGTCTAAAAATTCGATATTTCTTCTAGAATGTCGAAATACGCGTTGTTAAGCAATTCGGTGTCTGTGTTATTATTTATACCATGCCTTTGTTCCTTGATGTGTATCATTTCCGAGATAAGTCTTTTATAATAATTAGATTCAATATCAAGTATTTTAACGTTATCCCAATCAAAAGCATGTTTTTTATTTATAATATGTTCAGAGACCACAGAATGCTTGGAGGAATCAAATTTAATATTATTCATATGCTCTTTTAGTCTAGTGCGTAATTTTCTTTTGGTTTGCCCAACATACGAAGCTTCACAATCCTTACAATTAATTTTGTAGACAACATTATTATTATTGTTATGCACGTTTTTGTCCTTGTGGACTTTAATAAATTTGTTAAGATTATTTAGACAACGGTAACCTACTCTGAAATCTGATTTTTTTATTGTCGATGCTATTGTCTCAGAAATGTTATTAATGTATGGAATGACGACAAATTTTTTCTTGCTATTATCTTCTGTAATTTCTTTTTTTCTATTGTTGTTAAACTGTCCATTGTTTAAAACTCTTATTCTCTTATTTATTTCTTTAAAGATCAAATGAATAGGGTAACCGTTGTCCAATAATATTTTAATACACAGTTCTAAATTTTTCTTATGATATATGGGATGAGATAATAACAATGCCCTATTAATAAGATTATAAATTACTCCTATTTTATGGCACATAGGGTGACTCGATAAAAAAGATAGTACTCTACCTGAACATGTCTTTTTTTGAAACCAATCTAAGTGTATGACGTTATTTATTATTTTAATGTTTAAATCTAGAAAATTTATGCTTCTATTAATTTCGTATTCAATCGTAAATTGTAGTCGTTGATTGTAACTATTAAACTTATTCAGTACACTATCAATTTTATTCTTTGGTGCCACCATAATAATGTCGTCTACATATCTATAATATATTCCAATACCAATGTCCAATTCATTAATTATTGATTCTTCAAGATCTTGCATAACAATATTAGCAATTATTGGCGACAACGGGGAACCCATAGGTGTGCCATAAACTTGCTTGTATACAATGTCATTGAATGTGAAGTATGTTGACGACAATATAAATTTAACCATGGAAATGAATTCATTTTTTGGAATTAATGTATGTGTATTGATATAATTCCATCTATTGCTCACACTTTCTATTGCAAGATCTATCGGAATGTTAGTAAATAGTGAAACCACGTCTAATGATATTAGAATATCTTCCGCACCAATTTTCCTACCCGCTAGCTTGCTGTAAAGTTCAAAACTATTATTTACATTACTTTTTCCCGTAGGAATACTATTTGAAATGATTTTATGTAAAAATGTGGCTATCGAGTAAAGCGTGGTATTAATCGATGACACAATTAATCTAAATGGAGTATTCTCCTTGTGTATTTTTGGGAGACCATAACATTTTGGAAGAAGGGAGTCGCTGGAACGTAGTGAGTAATATTCTTTATTAGAAATGTACTCTTTTTTTTGCCATTTCTTAAGAATATCGTTTAGTTCCTTTTCTATTTTGGAGGATGGGTTCTTTTTTATGATAGAATAGGTGTTATTATCTTCAAGTAAACCTTCCATCTTATTCATGTAATATTCTTTTGCCGTCGCGACTGTTACGTTGCCCTTATCAGCCCTTGTAAAAAGAATATCCGGATTATCATGGCAAAACCTCCTTGTATATCTATGCATACTAATCAAATCTTCATGAGTTGAATTAAACTTAGTTTTGCCGTGTAAAAAATAGGAAAGTTGTGGAACCAGATTGTTACGTAATGTATTTAAATTTTTCATGTTAGAACTAGTGGAATTCCCTTCTATATCTTTGATAAACTCGTGTATGGCCAACTTTTTGTCATTCTTAAACGGCAGGCCGAATTTACTTCCAAATTGTAATAGATTAGTGACATTGGTAGGAATTATTGTGTCAGTCAAATTAATAAACCATTTTTCGTTAGTACTGGTTAGAGGATTAATATGTTTGTCTTTGAATTTATTAGGATATATGACAATGTCTTTGTTTCTATTATTGTTTACTGAAATTGTTGATTGTGGAATGTCTATTTTGTTGATGGAATAACTAAGTTTAATCGGTTTGATATTTTTCAGATATTCGTCTTGTTTCTTTTTAATTAGCCAATTAAATTTGTTATTATGTTTGTTATGTAGTCTGTTATGAAACCTGTCAAATGAGATGAAATGATGTCTTAAAATTTCGTTCCATATGTGTACTGGCAGTTTGTTAGCCACATATCTTGAAATATTGTAAAGTTTACCATGTAATAAATTAATTAGTCTATATAAATCTCTAATTTCAATATTTAAAATTTGTTTTTTGAATCTGTACAGCAAGCTATCAAGCCTTTTTTTCGATCTAAAGTGATGTAAACAAAATTGATTCCTACAATACGACGTCAAGTGGTTAGGTAAGACATCAAAATTTTTACAATGTTTTAAAAAATTCAACTTTGATCTAGCTTTGATTGTTTGATAATTTAAATCAATCCATTGCTTTAACCTCCATGTTATTAAAGTCCACAAGGACAAAAACGTGCATAACAATAATAATAATGTTGTCTACAAAATTAATTGTAAGGATTGTGAAGCTTCGTATGTTGGGCAAACCAAAAGAAAATTACGCACTAGACTAAAAGAGCATATGAATAATATTAAATTTGATTCCTCCAAGCATTCTGTGGTCTCTGAACATATTATAAATAAAAAACATGCTTTTGATTGGGATAACGTTAAAATACTTGATATTGAATCTAATTATTATAAAAGACTTATCTCGGAAATGATACACATCAAGGAACAAAGGCATGGTATAAATAATAACACAGACACCGAATTGCTTAACAACGCGTATTTCGACATTCTAGAAGAAATATCGAATTTTTAGACTTATGTAAATGTTTATTTTGTGAGATCTGACACCTATTTATTCGACTTTTTAAAAGACTAGACAACAGTCAAGTACTAACAATAAGGCCAACAACAATTAGAAGCATCGTCATCTCAAGTTATTCGGAACAATTTGTAAGCATAAAGGTTCAATATTTTAGTATTTAGTTTAATTTGTAATTTTTAATTTTTTTACATACACATTAGTGGAATCCTATTTTACAATTGAATAAATTCTCTAAATTCAGTTAACAAATATCAAATAATTTGGAGAGGATGGACATAATCATTGCCAGATCGAGGGACTTTCGTCAAATAACGATAAGTGGTTCGTTTGGAGCAATGTATAAGTGTCACTCCGAGTTTTTATTAATAATTCTAAAATATTTTATGAATAACCGGACGAATCATTCTGCTTCTAATTGGGTTCTTACTTTGTTGAACTATTTTAATGGTTTCAATTCATTGTAAATATATTTTGCGTTTTAACTATGACTTAACTATATAACTTATATTGACTATGTATTGCGGATTTTTTATTAGAACTTTATGTATGTATTTATTTATTATGGGTATTTATTATCATTATTTTTTTGCGCACTGAAGAGGAGCAAGTAGAGCTCGAAACGTTTGTGTAATTATTATGTCAAATTAAGAATTTTCTTCTAAATAATAAAATAATTTCGTATTGCTCGTTACACATGGCCTTAATTTAATAATTTATCATTGTTTTTTATTTTTTTTGTTTTTAGGAACATTTTATAACATTAATAAATATTTTTTTAATAATTGACATTTAAAAAATTTTTAACATTTTGTTCCATATATTAAAAAAAAATTTGATTGCTTTGTGTCAAAAATATAATATTAGGAAATGTTTAATATTATACGAGAAATATATCACTACTAATAAAATACATTAGTAAACAATTATCAATAATAATGCGGATAATTTGGTAATATTTTTAATTATTTTTTATTGTACAATTATTAAAAATATTTTAAATTTTCTAGCTCTAGAAATAAAAATATTTCTTAAAAGTTTTATACGTTAGAGCTATATTTTTATTATTATGCTCGGTCTCGGATCACTTTTTGTATATCTGACCTGGAGCAACAATAGCTACGAGTTTCGACCATAAGGGATCAGCCGCTTTGTTGAAGTAAGAGAGGGGAGAATCGTACAGGAGAAGACAGGCAAAGCGTCGGTTTTTGAAATAATCGACCGTTAGTTACGACAGTACAAGGAAGACGTTATAGACAGTGCCGTGAAAATTTCGAAGATGGAATCAACATCTGATTCTTCGATAAAAAGCGATGTTGAACAAAAAGAATCGCTTGCAGGAAGTAGTAAAGATGAAGAAGTTTTGTTAAACGAGGAATTTGCGAAACTCCAGCTGAAAGATTATTTTAAATTTACTTATTTATTTTATAGTAGTGATATATTTCTCGTATAATATTAAACATTTCCTAATATTATATTTTTGACAGAAAGCAATCGAATTTTTTTTTAATATATGGAACAAAATGTTAAAAATTTTTTAAATGTCAATTATTAAAAAAATATTTATTAATGTTATAAAATATTCCTAAAAACAAAAAAAAATAAATTATACAAAAATAAAAGAAAAAAATTAGTTTCACACGGCGAGATTCGATCTCGCAGTTACAAAAGAAGAACACTACCAACTAAGCCACCGGGGCGCTTCGATAATGCTTCTTTGCAACGTCTTAAGAAGTGCTGGCAAATCTTCAACATTTTTTTTCAGACGAATGCTTGAGAAGCGCGTTCTCTCGCTTTAACAGAACTTGTTTCTAATTAGGTACTATACATATGTGGCGATAAATGCCACAAGAATATTAAAATATATAAAAAATAAAAAATGTACACGAAATAAAAATATATGACAAGCGACGAGTGTTAAGGATATCGCGACCGGTGACACAAAATAATAAATAAATAAATAAGCGTCTAGCATGACGAAGGTAGATTATGATTTCCGAATAGAATAAAATGCGAAAGTCATCAAAATAATAGATAGACTAATCACCAAAAAAAAAAAATAAGGTCGAGGAAAAATGGAGAGAAGCAAGACGATACGCGGCCTCGAAGGGCAGATAGATTTTGACTCGCGCTCGCGATACACGGTTTTCCTCGGTGGAGAGTAAAAGTCTGTATTTAATAATCCGAATAAACGCAGTAAAAGACAATATAATTATAACACCTATTAACTATTCCGTCTTAACGATCCTCTCCCGATTCGCGATATTGATAGAGCAATAATTAACGAACTAAGCTACACACGCTCGCCCAAAGTGGTGACCCCGACGTGATCTGGGTGACGCGAAGTGCTGTGGACATTGACATTGCCGCGAATCGTGATACAGATCTTGAAGTGAATTTTTTAAAAAAGTGACGGAATGGTGCTGACACGCGACGATGGAGCTGCCTCTCCGCTGATACAAATCGAGCAGCCGAGACGAGATGCACTGCCTGTGCCAAGGACGTCGCAACAAGGAGCAGAACGACCTTGCCTGTTCATGGCGGGCGCCGAGGTAAATCGCGTAGGCATGAGAATGCCAGAATTTACTTCCGGAGATCCGGAATTATGGTTCAACATCATAGATCGGAGCTTCCAGGCCGCTGGAATTACTACGGACGCGACCAAGTTCGGTTACGTTCTTACGGCGATCGGTCCGCGACACGCGATGGAAGTACGCGATATTATAATGAACCCGCCAGCGGAACGCGCGTACGAAACTTTAAGATGCGAGCTGATAAAGAGATTGAGCTTGTCGCAGGAGCACAAGACGCGTCGGCTCCTGGAGCATGAGGAGATAGGCGACCGCAAACCGTCACAGTTTTTGCGGCATCTTCGAGGTCTCGCCGGTAATGTTGTCGGGGATGAAGTCCTGCGAACCATTTGGTTAAGTCGACTACCGGTTTATTTGCAGCCGCATCTCGTAACGCGCGTAGGAGATACGCTGGAGACGCTCGCGGATATGGCGGATGCGATCGTAGAGGCAACGAGAGCGCCCGCGGTGCACGTCGCGGAAGCGGCTCGGCCGACGGCATTCGCGGGTGCCGAAGTAAACGGCATAGCTGCGTTGGAAGCGAGAATCAACGTCCAGATGACGCAAATGCGTATGGCCATGCAGCAGGAGTTCGCTGAGCAAATGACCGGCTTGCGAAAATGCATCGAGGCACTAGGAGAGCGAGAACCTCGCCGGAGCGACGACGGTGGTCGTCGCAGGCGGGAGCGTTCGCGATCGCGCTCTCGTGTCCGTGGTCACGCGTCGAACAATTTATGCTACTTCCACTGGAGATTCGGACCGGACGCGCGAAGGTGTGAACCCCCGTGTGCCGGACAGCCGCAGGGAAACGCGATGGCCCGACACTGATGACGGCCGGTGATCAAGGCCAGGATTCGCGCCGTCTATTCGTTGCTGACCGCGACACGCGAATTGACTTCCTCGTGGATACGGGCGCAGACCTGTGCGTATTTCCTCGCAGGATGGTGCGTGGGCCGCGGCAACAATCGACATACGAATTATCCGCAGCGAATGGAACGGTGATCCATACGTACGGAACCGAGACTTTAACTTTAAATCTCGGACTACGGAGAAATTTCACGTGGCGATTCGTACTCGCAGATGTGTCGAGACCGATTATCGGCGCGGACTTTCTATCGTATTACGGACTCCTGGTGGACTTGCGGAATCGTCGGCTAGTCGATCAGGCGACGGGACTCGTAGCCGGGGGACGTAGCGCGCAGTGCGGAATACCGAGTGTCCGAACAGTGACGGGAGTGACGCCGTATCACAGACTTTTGACGCGTTATCCGGACATCGTACGACCTGACGGGCGCCCGAAAGAGGTGCGACATAACACGAAACATTTTATTGAAACGACCCCGGGGCCGCCGGTAGTGTGCAGACCGCGGAGACTTGCGCCGGATAAATTGACCGCGGCGCGAAAAGAGTTTGAAAAAATGATGGAGCTCGGAATCGTGAGACCGTCGAAGAGTAGTTGGGCGTCTCCGCTACATATGGTGCCGAAGAGAGGTGAAGAGTGGCGACCGTGCGGTGACTATCGCTCTTTAAATGCACGGACGATCCCGGATCGGTACCCGGTCCGGCATATTCAGGATTTCGCGATGGAATTAAGAGACAAACAAGTGTTCTCGACGATCGACTTAGTGCGCGCGTACCACCAGATACCGGTGGCGGAAAGTGATATTCCGAAGACCGCGATCACTACGCCGTTCGGCATGTTCGAGTTCCCGTTTATGTCGTTCGGATTAAGGAACGCGGCTCAGACTTTCCAGCGGTTTATCGACGAGGTCCTACGAGGACTTGACTTTTGCTACGCGTACATTGACGACATACTGATCGCGTCAACGACGGCCGAAGAGCACAGCGAACATCTGAAAATATTGTTTGAGCGTCTTCAGACATACGGCGTCGTAATTAATCCGGGAAAGTGCGTGTTCGGACAAGCGGAGGTCGAATTCCTCGGATACGAGGTGAGCGGACACGGCACGCGACCATTGCCGGCGCGCGTACGGGCGATCGAGGAGTTCCAGGAGCCGAGGACAGCGAAGGAGCTGAGGCGGTATCTTGGCATGATCAACTTCTACAGGAGATGTCTGCCAAGAGCCGCGGAAATTCAGGCGCCATTAAATGAATTACTTCACGGCGATGTCAGAGGAAAAGCGCTCGTCAAGTGGACGCCGGCAGCAAGACAGGCTTTCAAGGACGCGAAAAGTAGCCTGATGCGAGCTACCTTGATATCGCACCCGAAGGTGAACGCGGAGCTCGCCCTATTTACGGACGCATCGGATAGCAGCGTGGGGGCCGTACTGCAGCAGCGAGCGGAAAAGGATTGGGAACCGCTGGGCTTCTTTTCGAAAAAATTGAGCCCGACGGAAGCCAAGTACAGCGCGTTTGATCGGGAGCTTTTGGCGATCTACTTGGCAATAAAATATTTCCGCCACATGGTCGAGGCACGGACCTTCACAATTTACACGGACCACAAACCTCTCACGTATGCATTTCAGAGAAAACCGGAAAAATGCACGCCGCGACAATTTCGGCATCTTGATTTTGTCGGGCAATTTACGACGGACGTACGACACGTGAGAGGAGAAGAGAACGTGGTGGCGGACACGCTATCGCGCATCGAGGAAGTGAAAACACCGCTGGACTACGAGGCACTCGCGAGATCGCAGGAGGACGATGCGGAGTGCAACGAGTACATCGAGGGCACGAGCGGATTAAGATTGGAAAAAATAGAGATTCCAGGCGCAGGCACGACAGTATTGTGCGATACAACAACGAAGATTCCGAGACCATTTCTGACAAGGCCTTTTCGGAGGGCCGCATTTAATATACTACACGGACTTGCACACCCGGGGATACGAGCGACGGTGAAGATGGTGACACAACGTTACGTCTGGCCGTCTATAAAAAAGGATTGCAGCACTTGGGCTCGCGCATGCATCGAGTGCCAGCGAGCAAAAGTTACACGACACGTAAAATCGCCGAGAGGAATTTTCGAGCTACCAAGCCAGAGATTCGAACATGTGCACGTGGACATCATTGTCATGCCGATATCAGACGGCAACAGATATTGTTTGACCTGCATCGACCGATTCACGCGCTGGCCGGAGGCGTTTCCCATGGAGAACCAGGAAGCAGAGACAGTCGCAAGGACATTCTACCACGGCTGGATAAGTAGATTCGGCGTGCCGTTAAGAATAACAACCGACCAGGGACGGCAATTCGAGGCGCACCTCTTCAAGGAGTTGAGCGGATTGCTGGGATCTAACCACCTGAGGACGACTGCCTATCATCCCCAGGCCAACGGCATGGTAGAACGATGGCACCGCCAATTAAAAGCATCGATCAAGTGCCATCAGAAGGACCGGTGGACGGATGTGCTGCCGACAGTTCTGATGGGCATAAGAGCGGCGTGGAAGGACGATCTGCAGGCGACGGCGGCCGAGCTGGTGTATGGAGAAGCGCTCAGACTGCCGGGACAATTCCTAAATAAGCAGTCCGGCGAGGAGAGAGACGCTAGCAATTTCATTAAAGAATTGCGACGTCATTTCGAGGATGTCCGGCCGGTCGAGGTCACGCAGCACGGAGAGCGACGCCCGTTCGTGTTCAAGCAACTGGGAACCACGGAGAGTGTGTTTGTTCGGCACAACGGGCCGAAAACACAATTGCAGATGCCGTACGATGGGCCCTACACAGTGGTTCGCAGAGGAGAAAAGACCTTTGTCGTGCGTATGCACGGGAAAGAACAGACAATTTCAATCGATCGCGTAAAACCAGCGTATTTAATTACAGAGAGACAGAGTGACGAAGCGTCGCCGACGGCAGGGACTCCTGGAAACAGAGAGACGAGACTGGACCCGGAGCAGTCACATGAGGCGCAGCCGGCGTGTGAAGGACGACAGACACGAACGAGGAGCGGTCGAAGGGTCCGATTCCCGGACCGATATACGATGTGACGCGGCGTGTCGGACAAACAGAAATTTTATAATTTACATTATTATTAATTTTTATTAAGTTTTATTTATTTATTTATATTTATTTATTTGTTTTATCTCTCCACGCGAAGTATAAACTGACGCGGTGACTAGTGACGACTCGAAACGACAAATAGGCGCGATAATTAATTAATTGTACAATTAGGAAACCACTAGAAGGGGGGTACTGTGGCGATAAATGCCACAAGAATATTAAAATATATAAAAATAAAAAATGTACACGAAATAAAAATATATGACAAGCGACGAGTGTTAAGGATATCGCGACCGGTGACACAAAATAATAAATAAATAAATAAGCGTCTACCATGACGAAGGTAGATTATGATTTCCGAATAGAATAAAAAGCGAAAGTCTTCAAAATAATAGATAGACTAATCACCTAAAAATAAAAATAAGGTCGTGGAAAAATGGAGAGAAGCAAGACGATACGCGGCCTCGAAGGGCAGATAGATTTTGACTCGCGCTCGCGATACACGGTTTTCCTCGGTGGAGAGTAAAAGTCTGTATTTAATAATCCGAATAAACGCAGTAAAAGACAATATAATTATAACACCTATTAACTATTCCGTCTTAACGATCCTCTCCCGATTCGCGATATTGATAGAGCAATAATTAACGAACTAAGCTACACACGCTCGCCCAAACATAAAAAATCCTCGTTTGAATCGGTGAGGGGCACGTCGTGCATTTCCCTTTGTAAGATGATATTCACCTCCCTGTCGTACACAGGGTCGTACATCTCGGCGTCGCTCTCGCTGTCGCTGTCGGAGATCGTGATGACCTCCATCTCGTCATCAGAAACGTTGATCGCAATGTCTTTTTCCATTTTTTTTTTCAACACGCTGCAACTAACCACAGAGGTCCGTAGTTTCGAGAGAAAATCCCAGCCGAGGGGGGCGTGATCCGCAGCAGAGCGAGGCCCCCCAAAACACAAATTTCTTTTAATCACTTTAATTTTTAAATATTAGGTTAAGCATTAATTTTAAAAAAGTTTTTTTTTTCCTTTTGGTCGTAAAAATGATTTTGTTTTTCAAAAAGATTTTTTAAAAAA
>NW_028189239.1:0-2500 GCF_048542155.1 Nylanderia fulva
AAAAAAAATTACTTTAAAAATGATTTATTATAAGTATTAATTATATATGTTAGTGATATAGTTATTAAATATGATTAAATGATGTGATTTAACGTGAATGTGTATTAAATGATAGTTATACACCCACACACACGTACATATATAATAATATGGCTTATATTTTTTGGAACGTATATATGTATTATTTAAAAAATAAAAATGTAATTAAATAAATTACATTTATAATCTTTGAGACAAGCATATGACTACTGGCAGGATCAACCAGGGAGCTTCGTATTCGGTTACTCGCAAGGGAGTAACTCGCGAGCGAGCCCGAAGACTCGTCGCTAGCTCTTTTTCGCGCGCGCACGCGTTCGATGCCGAAACACCGACGCGCGCGCGACACGCTCGTATGTGCCATTTTATTTGCCGCCGGTCTTGCTCAGCCGGTCGGCGACACTCTGCTGTGTTTAACGCTATTATGTAAAGCGTACGAGAGAACGACGGAGGCGAAAGTAAACCCCCGACGCCGCCGCCTCTCCTCTTCTTCCTCCTCCTCTCCGTTCAAAAATCCACAAGATCAAAATACTCGTGTTCTTATTCTCCCAAATGTTATGATGCGCAGGTCTCGAGAGACCGCGCGAATTCACCCTGACGCTAGATCGACGATGGCGATGCTTAGACGTCGAGGACTGTTCTGTCTGGTTCGTACGCGTTTAACCGCACACGACCAGCAATAAGATTTCGCTACGGCGTACAAAGCGAGCGGGAAGAAGCAACTCTTCCCGAAAACTCGTATCCGTGGAGTAGATGCTCGGTAAGCGCGACGATTCCGCTGCTGCGTACGAAACGAGAGGGAACCGCGCGGCCAACACACTAGAAGCGTGCGCGCCACATAAGAGCCGTTCGGTCTTGCGACACCGACTCGTGGCAATGCTGTGCTCGTAATAAATAACTGTGCGTTAATTTTGCGCGCGTTCGGCGACGAAACGAGAAGAGCCGCACCGTAATCCCCGGCGAAGAGGAATACGAGACGACGCGAGAGTCGAACGTACGTTCTCGCGAGACACGCAACCTCCAAGCATGAGAAGACTTGGCGGCGGCGCGTTCTGCGACGATCGGATATTATTTTATATATTCGTGGTTTCCAAATCAAACATTTTATATAAATGTTCTCTCCGTGTCAGAGTCGCGACTCGACAAAATCCGTTCTCGACCCGTTCGGGCGATTCTTCGTTTGTCAACGTCGAGAGCGCGACACGTACAATATTAATCTCTCCTACCCTCTTATAGTACCCAACCGACCGGCCAAGCGGTCGGCGACGGTACGGAGAACGGTCGAAACACGCCGGAGTGGCGAGAGACTCGAGAAAGTACGTTTACGACTCGTCCGGACTCGCTCGACTCGTTCGACGCGCCGAGCGCGACGTATCTCTTATAGTACCCAACCGGCCGGCCAGGCGGTCGGCGACGCACGGTCCTACGCACGGCCGTATGCGAGCGCGAGCGCCGAAAGGCGCGTTCAATCGAGACATAGTCGCGGAGAGCGAACGATCGAAAAGTCCTATTGTACGAAAAAATATTATCACGATAGCCGTATGGCGAATGTCAAACAACGATAATTAGCATTAATTAAGAAGGAAACAAACGAAATGCCGGGACAATAAGGTATAAGCACCGACGGTACCTCCGGGCCGGGCGGCACCTCCGGGCCGGGCGGCACCTCCGAGCCGGGCGACACCTCCGGGAACCACGGTTGACCGGCGACACCTCCGGGAACCACGGCCGACCGGCGGCACCTCCGGGCCGGGCGGCACCTCCGGCCGGGCGACACCTCCGGGAACCACGGCCGACCGGCGGCACCTCCGGGCCGGCGACACCTCCGGGAACCACGGCCGACCGGCGACACCTCCGGGCCGGGCGACACCTCCGGGCCGGGCGACAACTCCGGGAACCACGGCCGACCGGCGACACCTCCGGGACGGGCGGCACCTCCGGACGACCGAATGATCTCTCGAAGTCAGACGACCGCCGGCGGTACCTCCGAAACACTTAACGACGATTTACGGCGCCGCAACGAGGAGAGCTACGTAAAAACGTTTCGGACGAAAGTTACTTACTATTCGGCGCTCGCTCGACATGAGGGCGCTGTCCGATTACTAACTCGAAACGTGTCTCTCAAACCCACGTGTCGGAGACATATATTTCGAATTATTACGGATGATACGCAACACGCAAGCTGCGGTGACCGCGATTACGGTACGGAACACTCGCCCGATGCGAAATCACGCGCGCGGCAACCGAGACGGCTCGTTACGGGCGTGATTATACGTGCGGCACCACATAACGGCCGGCGTCAACTTGAGGACGGACGGCACCTCCGGGACGGGCGACACCTCCGGACGACCGAATGATTTCACCAAGTCCGTCGCCCGCCGGCGGTACCTCCGGGGCACTTGACGGCGAGTAGCGCCGCTACGAGGAGATAATGCTACGATACGGAAATACGTTTCGGACAAAG
>NW_028189239.1:7500-31404 GCF_048542155.1 Nylanderia fulva
CCATCTCAGTCATAACTTGGAAGCACATTATATGAGGAGTGTCAAAGTGTGTTAAATGAAAAGCCTCTATTTTTTCATTTGCAATTATGGCAGCAACCCAGGGGTTATCTACTCCAGGTTGTATTTTAGATAGATACCCTGCAGAGTATCCGCGAACCATGCCCTTGTATGTATAAGGTTCTTGAATACACAAAATATCTATGTGTAGTTCTTTAATTAGGAGTTCTAAATTGGCAGCAGCAGCCATTGCTCTTTGTGCGTTTATTTGTGCAATTCTTAGTTCCATTCAATTTTATTATAGTATAATTCTAAATACTTTTTATATTCAGGGCATTCTTTGTGTTTTACGCTATGCTTGACCTCTTTCCTTTTACTGCGTACACAATTTATACATTGCGTCTCTTTCTGACAGTCTTTTTTAACGTGTCCTTTTTCACCACAATTCCCACAGATTTCATCTGTGACCTTGCAAAATTTTGCTATATGCCCATATCTATGGCATTTAAAACATCTTGTGATATTTATGTATTCTTTAATTCTATAAGTTCTCCTATTGCATAAATATTCTTCCCTTTTCAACCAATCTTCCTAAGAATCTACCTGGTACTTGTACTATCCAGTTTACATTATTATTATTATGTGTCTTAAAACTGTGTTTCATAATAACTTTTTCTTTTAGTTCTTCTGTCTCATTTGTTTGTATTGTATCGAAGTTTTTCTCAATTAAATCTTCCTTTAAGTCTTCAAGCTTGTATTCTTTCTCCACATCGTATATTATGATAGATGGGGAGGTTTTTCTCGGTTCTTCAATTTTCAATCCCTTTTTTTTAAAATTAACTTTTTTAATTAAATCTATGTCTTGTTTGCTATTTACTTCAACTACTACTGCCTTATTCTTGATGTTTCTGATTCCTTTAACTTTCAATTTGTTTTTGATCCCTTTTAATTCATCTATTACTTGTGTCCTAATATCTTCATTTGTTCTATCGTCGTTAGTTTCTTTTTCAGGTTTAATTATTATAGCTTTATGTCTTTTGTTACTGTTTATTCTCTCTGTTTTAGGTTCAACATCATATTGCCTTCCGGAGCTTTTCGTCGAGGTTACCTCAGCGTAAGTACTTTTTATTCTGCTACCTTGAAATATTGACTTCCATTTTTCTTTTTCAATAATTTCTTCATTAAGCTTATTTTCTAGTACGGCCCATTTAGCTAATATAAATTTTATCGCGGTTTTACTTATTTTGTTTGTCTCATTAAATAGAAACTCTTCTAATATCGTCCTGGTTCTGATAATTTTATCTAAGTTACTTTGTTCGTTTTCGTATTCTTCATTTGATTTCTTTCTTTTCTTTTGTATTTGTCTAATATTGCTAACATCTTCCGGCATGGAAGTCGTTGAGCCCGAACGTATCGTCCTAAAGGTCGCTTCAATCTCCTCCGTCTCTACGTCAAAATGTTTTGTTTTTAAGTGTTCATTTTCCATAGTCATCCCACGAGTGCGGTAGGAAATGATGTCAACTGTAGCAGAGCCTCCTATACTACAGCAAGCCTAAATACTACGGAGGGTCGGCCGGTACCCCGTAGGGATCGTTCAGGACTGTGCTATTTAAAGTCCCCACAGCCATGCATCCATCGACACGATGCCTCCCACCTTGGATTGGGACGTGTACCTATGAAAACCTAGGTACGGATCACTCTTAGCACCCATCCGTGGTGTAGGATGGGTGGGCCCCCCACCACGGCAAGGTGGTGATCCACGGGGGGGAGTAGATAGGGACAGTTATTGTGAGAGCTGTTGCCACGAAAGCAACAGACTCCGGCTACCTCGCCCCTACGGGCATACGCCACAACTGCTACCCACCGTCCCACGAAACCGCCCCGAGAACGGCAATAGAAAAATCCAGCAGCGCCTGCGGGCGTACGCAGGATGGACAGTTTAGCCGCGACGAGCGAGCCCTCCTGCTCCTCCAACCGATTTACCTCCTAGGGACCGCACTTACGCCGTTGGACACGGTATGCGTGTTAGGCTGGTACGGTCCCGCATCTCGCCCGCCGCGCCCACGGGGACCACGGGGAGGCCTGTCCATTTGTGTCCCGACCTGGACACCCGCTCTAACCCTGTTGGGTGGAAGTCTTTGGAAGGGAGGGGAGGATGACTTTATTTTAGAGGAGGGGCCTGCCTAATTTCGAGCTGACTTATCGGTTACGTGAGGAACCGCCCGGAGATAGCAGTTGTCTCGAGAGGGTTACGAGGCTGCCTCCCACTACTAGAGCCCCCGACAAGCTCCAGTTAGGTACTTCCTTAAAGACGCGTTTATTATTCAGCTCTCGAATCCCTTCAGCCAAAGGGTCTCTCGACAGTAATCGACGAAGACGGCGAAAACCTCTGGATCTGACACGAGGAACTGGGCCACCTCTGGCCATCGCCACTTCTCGATTGGAACCAACTCACGCAAAGCGACTCTTTGCGCTTCAAGGCCCGTACACTCCAGCAGGAAGTGCTGGATCGTGTCCTCTCGACCATCGTAGACACATGCGGCACCGTCCACAAGCCCTAAACTAGTAAGACGTGCTCGGAAGTTTCCGTGTCCGGTGAGAACCTGCGTGACCCAGTGGTCGGTTTGGAATAATTTCATGGCCATTCTGAGCCATATTGTGTCGAAGAAGGCGAAACGTGGTACGACCCTTGTTTGACGAGTTCCACATTGTCTGCCACATGTTTATCGCCTCGTCCTGGATTTGCCCTAACGCTACTTTTTTCTCGGTTCCCGCGGGTATTTCTATGTTTCCGATTTTCGCGTCTTGTCCCTTACGGACTCTATATCGCGTCGCATACTTCTCTATCAATATCTCCGCGGGCATCGCTCCGGCAACGACGCACAACGACTCGAAGGACGCGGTTCTATATGCCTTTACTACAGAAATGAGGGCTTTCCTCTGGGCGGATCTAAGGACTCGGATGTCCTGCTTGGTGCATAGGTCCCACCAACCTGCCGCGGCGTATGTAATTTTCGGTACGATCACTCCCTGATAAATTGTTCTTAGCGTCGCGTGACTCAATCCCCATTGCGCTCTCGCCAAACGCTCGAATTTCCGGAATAGTAGCTCGACGCTGCTACTTATCTTTCGGCAGTGCGTGTGCACCTCGAGTCCACCGTCGAAGTGGACCCCCAGGTATCTTACCGCGCCTTTAAACTTTATACTCGCGTTATTAATCCTAATGGTTGGTGGCCTGCTAACGAAGTCTGCGGTTTTCCTATTTCGTTTACGCTTCCTATCCGGTCGATCTCCTCCCCGGCTCCCGATTGGATTCCGTTGTACCGCTTCGTTTTTAAGGACGATGGCTTCGGTCTTTCTTTCCGAGACCTGGAGTTTCGCGAACTCGCACCATTTTGTTATTAGGTTCGCCGCGCGTTGACCTTCTACCTCTATCTCTCTACGCGAGTTTCCGCTTATTACGACGGCGAGATCATCCGCGTATGCCACGAATTCTATTTTTTCTGCTTCCAGCCGTCGCAGAAGACCGTCAAACATTAGGTTCCAGCAGGCCGGACCGAGGACGGAGCCCTTGCGGGCACCCCCTCGACGCCCGCTTGGAGACCTCTACCGAACCTATCGCGAGCTTTACTATTCGATTGTTGAAGTAACTTCGGATTACTTCGAATACGTTTCGCGGGCAGTCCCGGGACTTTAGCGCGTCTAAGACCAAAAGCCACCAGACGTTGTCGAACGCACCCAATATGTCGAAAAGTAACGCGACGGCGTATCTACCCTCAGAGATCCTTACCAATCTTCGCAACTCGACTATCGCGTCCTCCGTCGATTTTCCCGCGAGAAGCCGAACTGTCGATCCGAAATTCTACCCGGCGCCAGCGACGCTCCCGTTAGGCGCTCCTTAATTAATTTTTCGAAAAGTTTACCTACCACAGAGAGGAGACAAATTGGTCTATAGGATTTCGGTTCCCTTTCGTCCTTGTCCTCTCCCTTCAGCAAGGCCCGCAACGAGCCAATCTTCCAGGCGGAGGGAAAGACGCCCCACTCTAAACACCCGTTAAACAGTTTAGTGATCTGGCCGGGGATCACTTTCAACGCTGCTTTTAATACGCTAACTTCCACGAGGTCGGTTCCCGGCGCTTTATTGTTTTTGAGAGTCTTCGCTACTCTTATCGTTTCTACCACCGTGAAATGGGAGGCGTCCGGTGTCTCAGGTGGCGTGTACGCGTTAGCCCGTAATACGCTTTGTTCCGGTGTATCGCTCGCAACTCGGTCATCGGGGACGTGTACTTTAAGAAGACAGTTGGCTGTTTCCTCTAGAGTCATGGTTGAAGATTCGCCATGCCTGAGTGTGCTGAGCACTCTTTCTACTCGGAGTTTCTCCGCTTGTTGCTTATAAACGAAGCCCCAAGATTCTAAATTTCCATGAGATGTTACGAATTCCCGCCAACTATCGATCTTTGCCCTTTTTATATTTCTGCCATACAGCCGCAAAGAAGAGCGGTACTCCGACAGTTTTTCCACGTATGAGGGCTGGCCATGTTTCTTCTGCAGGCCACGTCTCAACCTGTATAGCCTTTTCTTGAAGATTGTTAGCTCCCTAGTCCACCACGGGTTGGACTTCCTAAAATGCCTTTTTCTTGGCATTGAGGCCTTGCATGCCTCGCTAAGAACAACTGCGAGCTTTTTGGCCATTTCCTCTACTTCCTCCGCCGACCTTAACTCGAGCGCCTCCAGCATGGACCCTGAAAGATCAGCGAGAGTCCCGGAAAACCGTTCCCAGTCGGCCCGACGGGTGTCGAACCTCATGTTCGCGACACCCCCGGCGTCCCGCCCCTTCGGCACTCTGAGCCTGATGTCGATGGAGTTGTGGTCGCTGGTTGTCCAATTGTCCCGTACCTTCCATTCCCTGATGAACCGGGTCATGGAGGGCGACGCCAAGGTCACATCGATATATGATGAACCTCTTGCCGTCCAAAAGGTGGGTTTCTGGCCAGCATCGTTGACCACCTCTATACCAGATGCCCGGATGACTTCGACTTTCGCACCTCTTTCGTCCGCCTCCTGGGGACTCCACAGCGGCGATCGGGCATTGGCATCTATCGCAACTATCAATCTCTTCCCCCTCAGCGTATGAAAACACCATTTCGAGGTGCCTGAGGTGCTTCTCTATTTCTTCGCAGTACTGAAAGTAGCACGAAGCCACATAGAAGGAGAAGCCAGGTGCTTGCACTTCTGCACAGACACAATGAGCTGTGCTAAGCTGCGAGATAAACAACAGCTGGAATTGAGAGTTACAGGCTGCCACCGCTGCCCACGGGCGCTGTGCACGCACGGCGGCCACTCTCATTCCTAATCCTAACCCAACTAAGGTGTGACTCGAGTCCCGCTTCCTGACGCATGGCTCCTGCAATAACAGGACGTCAAGCCGCTTTTCGACGACGAGCTGACGCATTTCTCCCGTGACTTTTGCCGAACGTCTCATGTTCATCTGCAGGACTCTCACTCCCGTGGTCGCCAGTGAGAAATTTTCAGACGAAGTAGGAGTAAAAGGGGAGCTTGCCGCGCTTTGTTGCGGCCCGGCTCGATCCGGTTTATTATGGGTGTGGGGTTGGGGTTTTGGGGAGTTCGCGGAGCTAATTTCATCGTTGTTTACGGCGGCGCAATTCGCGGAGCTATTCGCGGGGCTAATCGCGGTGCTAATCCTAATTCTGTTTTTCGCGATTTTTCCTTGCTTCGACGCTCGGTCCCAGCCGACTATCGGACGCCGGCGTGGGCCCGCCCACGGTCGCGTCGCATCTAGCTTAGCACAACTCGGACGGCACGAAGGCCGCTACCACTAAGTGCTTCCTGAGCTGCTGCCCTACCCGGCAGGAAGCATTTTATCAGGCGGGCACTTCTCCTAACCAAAGGTTTTATCATTTCCATTTATATTCCCACGAGTACGGTGGAAAGGAGGGTCAAGCGACGCAGAGCCACCACTACGCCACCAAGCCTAAATACACCGGGAGGGCGGCAGATATCCCGGGCGGACCGTTAGCGACCGCGATCTTACCGTCCACGCGGCCATTCATGCCCTCGGCACGGTACCTAACACCTTAACATTAAGACGAGCGCCATTGTTAGGAAACGCCTACCTATTCATCGGCATTCCACCCGAGGCAGACAAACGAACGAGACAAAGTAAAACGAAACGAAACGACCGGAGCGACGACGAGGATACCGATGATGATGTTCCTGAAAGAAAAGAAGCCGCCCTTTGGCCCCCGCGCCTCCGGGCCAGAAACCGGGAGGCGCGAGGCCCATCAGGCGCAGACAGAGACCCCTGCTCCCCCGCCATCGAACCGCAGCATGAGGAAGGCGAGCGGACATGTGATGGGTCTCCGGGAAGGCGGAACTTGGTGTAGGTAGGACAGGGATTGGAATAGATAGGTACGGGAAACGCACCCGTACCACCCCCAGCACTCCAGTCCTCGGATGAGGAGAAAGTTTCGCTGTGCGAGCGACACCGAGTGCGCTCCTCCAACGCATCCATGTGCGCGTGCTACTTGTGAGCCATTTGGTCAGTGACGCCGACTTGTCGTAGCAATGCAGTGTGTAAGCCTGAGGGTGGAAGTCCTGAAAATGATAATGATAAGCTCCCTTCATTCGCCGCGGCGTGTTGCTTTAGAATCTTGGAGAGTTTTTGGGGTTCCCGGCACTACTCGGGAGACCTTTAACGCTTGTGGACACTCGCTGGCCATGATGTGGCTGGAGGTCCCGCCCATTCCTTTCAATCCCTTGCTTTGTTGTCCCCAGGGCCGCACCCATTTGCATTTTACGTTTTCTGTCAGTCTCAACACGCATCGCGGCAGCCCCCGACAGCGACGCCAAAGCGCACCCCAGGGGGGGGCCGAGTCCCCACGCGGCGTGCCGCTTTGCAATCCTGCATTGGGTTCAACTGGGTCCTTAAGGCGTGTTGCCTTTAGCCTTTTTTGAAACCCACCGCGTGGCCAGCCCCGTGAATTGCACCGGAGTGCACCCCAGGGACCAAGTCGCCACGCGGCGTGTTGCTTTTCAATCTTGCGTTGGGTTCAACTGGTCCTTAAGGCGTGTTGCCTTTAGCCCTTTTTGGAACCCACCGCGTGGCCAGCCTCGTGAGTTGCACCGGAGTGCACCTCAGGGGTCGAATCGCCACGCGGCGTGTTGCTTTTCAATTTTGCGTTGGGTTCAACTGGGTCCTTAAGGCGTGTTGCCTTTAGCCCTTTTTGAAACCCACCGCGTGGCCAGCCCCGTGAGTTGCACCGGAGCGCACCCCAAGGGCCGAGTTGCCACGTACTGCTTTTCCGGATGTTTTGCTGACTTCCAACGCGTACTGCCTGACTTCCCTTCCGTCCTCAAGGTCCGGGCCCATAGCCCGTGGGACCGGGTCCATTTTGCCCTCAGTCTGGGTGACTGCCCCTTTGGACAACTCCCGGCGAACCTCCCCGCGTGCCGCATGCCGCAGAGAGAAACACCGAGTGTTCTTAGATTGTTCCACTGCATGTCCGATCCATCGAGCCGGTTTCCAGCCACAAACGTATGCGGCGTCCCGTTAAGGACACGCTTGCGACCTTCGCCCCGACATTCGACAGACCCGGCATGCGCGCCTGGGAACAATCCGTATTTTCGAGGCACCCAGAGTTTGTAAGGGGAAGCGGCGAGCTCCGGGCCGAACACTCTGGGGCCAAGTCTTAGGACACCAGTTTTCGGGCTATCGGTTTGTTTACCGATTTTGCGTTTTCATTTCCTAGATTATTTGTCCAGAGTTTGTGCTGGTCAATCTAGTCATTCGTAGTTTCACTTTTTGTTTTAAACTCTCTTTCGACTCTTCGGCATTCACGCCTTCGGCCTTGGCTCTGTGTGCGAAACAAGCAAGAGGGAGCCACGTTACTACACACTAGGTGTGCGCGCCACATATGAGCCATTTGGTCTTGCGACTCCGACTCTTGGCAATGCTGTGCTAGTAAGTAGATAGGGACAGTGGGAATCTCGTTAATCCATTCATGCGCGTCACTAATTAGATGACGAGGCATTTGGCTATGTTTCGTCTACGGTGCGCGACGACTGCTACAAAATCACAGTCGCCAAGTCGCCACCGACAACGATATTGCAGAGCTGTTTACTGTTGGTGTTCGCAGTCAACACCCTGGAGCGTGAAGGTCGGAGCTAGCCAAAGGCAGCTCGTACTTCACCTCGACCATTCACGCAATCATTCAAACTCGCGCGATTGATGCGGAGGCCCCCAACTCTACGCGCCATCCATCATGCACCACCAGATGAGGCCACGTTCCGCCTTCCTTCGTTATAACGCGATGTCATTGCGTTAAAACGTTTCCAGTTCAGCCATGAGCCCCACAAAACTCGAGTCGTCAACGTTCGGAGCTGGGCGGACGTTAAACCCAGCTCTCGCAACTCAGACTCGCTTCGCGAGCTCAAGACACCTCGCCACGAAATTGTAATGGCGGTAAAACGAACATTATTTCGAGGTACTCCTGTGCGCTCCGCCACAGCGGCTGCCAGATCATTACATGATCGCTACTTCTCCACCTTACGCTCGTGGGACATCTCCAACGCGGTTTCGATAGACACTACTTGCGCGTCTACGACCACTGCCTCACCACCCTTAGCGATGGTCAGGTCGGGCCGCCTCCGGCCGACAGACGTCGAATACGCTTGTTCCGCATCGACGCGCCATCCCTTCTGCTGTAAATAGCCACCAACTTGACGGCATAGGTCGTCATGCCGCAGGATTCTCCCTCCGTGCGTTCTGAAGCAGCGTTGCACGCAGTGAGCCGGCGTCTCGGTTTCGGGACAACCGGCACGACAGCGATTATCGCGCCCATCACGACCTCGGGAGCATCTCGCTCTAGACGGTATGCAGTTAGCCCGTATGTGGTGATAGTGCACGTAGTCGGCACCTGGGATGGCATCGGCGCCAGCCGATACCCAGTAGGAGCTCAGGTTGGAGGCCGCAACCTCTCTGAGTCCACTCCCATCGCACGACTCGCGCAACCAGGCCGCACACTGCTGTCTGAGCTCAGCGGTTGTAGTCACTCTATGGCCCCGCACTCGCATCTGGTTTTCACACCAGACAAGCTGCCTAGCCACATACGTGGTTTCGGCAGCCGCGCATGCTGCGGGCAGAGTACTCCGACACAACCGCTGCAGTCGGTTATGCTTCAGAATTGGGATCAAAGTTCTCAATAGAGGCATTCCAAGCCCGCCACTCTGTATCGGCGCATGCAGGTATCCAGCAGGAACATCATGGGGAAAACGCAGCCATCGTCGCACCGCAGTGCGTACGATGATATCCTTACCCTTGAGGGTTTTGGCCGAGACCGTACCCACTGTCCATCGGTAATAATACCGTGGAAGGAGACAGTCACGCAACAACCTCAGCCGCTGTTGCGGCTTAAGAGGTGCCCTCGTGAGTTGCTCGATGGCCTGAGCTAAGGGTGGATCGCTTGCGAGTTCCCTAGCACCTGTGTACTCGCAGCCCAGATACGTCCAGACATCGACCAGGGATCTTTGCGGTATCATCGCTCCCCCCACGGTGAAATAAGGTGTGGTGTCCACCTTCACCTTCTTGTCTCTGCCGGACGCCACCATGGACAGCACTCCGGTCTTTCTCGCGTTGATCTCGAGCCCATTTCGCATAAAGGCGTCATGAAGCCGTGTCAAGTTCTCCTGCAGCCCATCTCTGGTAGAGGCCAGGAGCACAATGTCGTCTGCGTAGCCCAGTGCATTGATAAACCGGCCACACAACCGATAGCCAACGTCCTCCGAGAGAATTCCTAGTGCTCTATCTACGACCAGATTGAACAGCAGGGGCGACAACGGATCACCCTGTCTCACGCCACGGCCGATCTTGATGGCCGACACTTCCTTAGCGCTGACCCCCTGCAACTCGGTCAGCGCATTCGAATAGACAGCCCTTACGTACTCTCTAAACTCCCGAGGGAGCCCCAGCTCATCGAGAGTCGTATGAATAGCAGCGTGCGCAACCGTATCGAAAACTTTCGACAGATCGACGCACGCCACATGCAGAGAACGACAGCGCCTCCGGGCGTCCCAAAGCACGGATGAAAGGACTGTGACGTTCTCACATACCCCGTCCACCGGCCGGAACCCCCTTTGGCGCCTGTCGAAGATGTCGAGGGCTGCCAATCTCTTTGCCAATATCTTGTGGAAGTGTCTTATTATAACGGATCTTATGCTGAGAGGTCGGTACTCCGTCGGACCTGGCCGATCGGACATACCCCCCTTCTTAAGGAATACCGTTCTGGTTGTGGCGATTGATGAGGGGATCGTCTCTGCCAGGAGCAGCAGATTGAACAGAAGCGCACGAAGAATCGCAGGAACAGCGTTCCACATCCTCGGCGTAATCTGGTCCAATCCGGGCGCAGTGCCAGTCCTTACGGAAATCCTGTTCACCTCTGCAGGTGTTATAGGATCCCAGAGCAAGGTCTTATCCGCCACAGGAACTGGATCCGTGGCAGCGCCATCGCCGAGACCTTCGAGGTGAATCCCTCTCGGGCCCGACGTACGGCCCCGGCCAGCACTCGCAGCCTGTGCCGCCTCCCCAAACGACTCACGCAAGTCCGTCATGTCTCCATCCGCACCGCTGGAGGCCTCCATAATGGGGCGCCAGCAGTTAAGGAATTCGACAGCAGACGGCCTCTCGCGCACCGAGTCGCCCTCGAGGATACGCGACAAACAGGACTTCTTGTTCTTTCTGTAGAGGGATTGCACAATTGCATACTCCCTCTTTCTCTTCTGCTCCTTGCTCTCTCGTTTAACTGGAGGACAGTGCTTCTTTGCCGAAACGCGTTGCGGAGGGCGCACTTGTAGCGGCCGAGGGAAGATCATGCCCAGCCATCTTTCGATAGCCAAGACGTCGACCCTCCCCGCCGTCAGAGCATCTCTTGCCGTGCCAGCAAGAGTATCAGCCTCGTAGCTACGGAACGCCGCATTCTGCTCTACGAGTGATTGTATCTTGTCCCGCAGCCTCTGAGAACTTTGTTCAGGGGGAGGCTGATGTGCGCTTTGATCGTCAGTACTAGCCTCAATGGCCGCAGAAATGGTGTCGGCTCGTGTCATCACCGCACCATCCCTATCGCCCTCATCGATCACAATCGCGCGACGCGATTGGATCTCTTGGCAGAAGTCTCTAACCATCACTCGGTAAGGCTCCTGTCGCCGTTTACCCTTGATGGCTTCGAGACTCCTATTGGGGAACCTTGTCTCCAGATACTGGTTAAGAAAGTCATAGTTACTCCCGCCGTTTATCCGCGCTTGCTTGAATTTCTTCACGTTGACATTCAGAGCACTGGGCAGAAATCACATTGCGTCAACACCCGCGAGGGCCATCGCAATGCTTTGTTTTAATTAGACAGTCGGATTCCCCTAGTCCGTGCCAGTTCTGAGCTGAGCGTTGAATGGCGGCCGAAGAGGACGACCACGACGGCTCGCGCCGCCACGGAAGCCACGCAGCAAGGAAGATCCGCGGGAGGCCAAGGCACGGGACCGAGCTCGGATCCCGGGACCGGCGCGAGAACGCCGACCGTTCACCTCGCCCAGGCCCGGCACGTCAGCCAGACCCGCTTCCCGACCAAGCCCGACACGCCCCGCTCCTCAGAGCCAATCCTTATTCCGAAGTTACGGATCCAATTTGCCGACTTCCCTTACCTACATTATTCTATCGACTAGAGGCTATTTACCTTGGAGACCTGCTGCGGATATGGGTACGAACCGGCGCGACACCTCCACGTGGCCCTCTTCTGGATTTTCAAGGTCCGAGGGGAAGATCCGGACACCGCCGCAACTGCGGTGCCCTTCGCGTCCCAAACCCTATCTCCCTGCTAGAGGTTTCCAGGGAACTCGAACGCTTATACAAAAAAGAAAACTCTTCCCGGATCTCCCGACGGCGTCTCCAGGTCATTTTGGGTTACCCCGACGAACACTCTTACGAGGGCCCGAATTGTATGCGGTTCCGCTGCCGGGTTCCGGAATAGGAACCGGATTCCTTTTCGCCCGACGGGCGTGTGTCTTTCGTATAAAATTTATTATTATTTCTCGACACTCGAGTATATTGTACGCCGTCATTGACATAGGATTTCTCCTAGGGCTTAGGATCGACTGACTCGTGTGCAACGGCTGTTCACACGAAACCCTTCTCCACGACAGTCCTCCAGGGCCTCGCTGGAGTATTTGCTACTACCACCAAGATCTGCACCGACGGCGGCTCCAGGCAGGCTCGCGCCCAGACCCTTCTGCGCTCACTGTCGCGACCCTCCTACTCGTCAGGGCTTCGTGACGACGCGAGAGAAGACTAACGCCCGCTCCCGGTTGCCGCCCCACTTGCCGCTGACGGCAGAGTATAGGCTCGACGCTTCAGCGCCATCCATTTTCAGGGCTAGTTGCTTCGGCAGGTGAGTTGTTACACACTCCTTAGCGGATTCCGACTTCCCCGGCCACCGTCCTGCTGTCTTAAGCAACCAACGCCTTTCATGGTGTCCCATGAGCGTCGAGTTGGGCGCCTTAACTCTGCGTTTGGTTCATCCCACAGCGCCAGTTCTGCTTACCAAAAATGGCCCACTTGGCACTCTGATCCGAAGATGTTCGTGGCTTCATAATTCAAGAAAGCCAGAGATCTCACCCATTTAAAGTTTGAGAATAGGTTGAGGTCGTTTCGGCCCCAAGGCCTCTAATCATTCGCTTTACCAGATGAGACTCGCGCGCGTTCCGTGCGGAACGGCCGAGTGCCAGCTATCCTGAGGGAAACTACACAAACACGCTCCCCCTCTTAATTCGCGCAGCATTCTCTGGGCGCGCGTTCGCCAACGTTTTACACCCTTGTGCGCTTCTCCTCCTCATTATTATTATTATTTCGGTGTGTCATTTCAGACGACGCCAGGATTTGCACCGCGGCCGGTCGGCGCGGCACAGACACCTCGGGCGAACGTCCAACGATCGCTCGTACGCCCATTGTAAGCGTTGCACAGGGCACAGGCGACGCGCGCGCCATTCTCTGGTCGCCCGCGTCGTGGCCGTGCGCGCTTTTCGGGCGCATGCAGTTTAGGGGTACTAAAACGACCCTCAGCCAGGCGTGGTCCGGGAATTGTATCCGTGGACCGCAATGTGCGTTTGAAATGTCGATGTTCATGTGTCCTGCAGTTCACAAGTTGACGCGCAATTAGCTGCGTTCTTCATCGACCCACGAGCCAAGTGATCCACCGTTTAGGGTAATCGTTCGAAATTTTTGCGTTCGCGAAGAAACGCGCTTCTCGTTCAACCATCGTGGTCTCTTCTCTCGGACGAGAGAGAGAGAATAATCGTGGTGGCTCTTCGATCAGCCTGTCCGCGCGCGTCCGAGGACGCGCGCGGACCGCCGCCTCCCGCCAGGGAAGGCTACGGCACAAAGATAGAGTTGTGTGTTTCTCGTTCGGAGCGTCTCTCCCGCAACGGGAGAGCCGGGGCGGAAGCTCTTTGAAGAAACCGTCGGACCGACACAGTTGACAGATTGGTCGAAATATCATCGATCCCTTCTCTGTGTTATATATATATTATAATAATATATGGGGGTCCTCTCGCTCGGCACTCGCGGTCGCACACCGTGTGTTCTCGGCACGCTGACCGCTGCCCCGCGACAACGGGGAGGGCGCGCGTCGACGAACGTCGTGGGTGCTGCACACACGCGTGCGCGGGCATAGGTTACCACCGGTTCGCGCTCAACGCCGAATCGACGCTCTGTGTGTGTGTGGCCGGAGAATGCACACACACGAGCGTGATCGCGAAGCGTCTCGCTCCGAATCGTCGTCGAACACCGCCGGGCGCGCTGCTCTGCTTGCCGACTACTTTCAGTCAGAGAGGCGCGACGGCGTCCGTCGTTATATCAAAACACAACAACAAATTCCGTCAAAACCGTTATTTTTTTTTTCTCTAAAAGCGCCTTTTCAGCGCGTCCATTCAGTCGCCGACTGCTGCGAGCGCGCGTCTCTCCCAAAAGAGAGGACTCTCGACGCAGAGCAGGACCTCTGGAACGTTAATGATCCTTCCGCAGGTTCACCTACGGAAACCTTGTTACGACTTTTACTTCCTCTAAATGATCAAGTTTGGTCATCTTCCCGGCAACATCGGCAATGCCGAGACATTGCCGCGCACCAGTCCGAAGACCTCACTAAATCATTCAATCGGTAGTAGCGACGGGCGGTGTGTACAAAGAGCAGGGACGTAATCAACGCGAGCTTATGACTCGCGCTTACTGGGAATTCCTCGTTCATGGGGAACAATTGCAAGCCCCAATCCCTAGCACGAAGGAGGTTCAGCGGGTTACCCGGGCCTTTCGGCCAGGGAACACACGCTGATTCCTTCAGTGTAGCGCGAGTGCGGCCCAGAACATCTAAGGGCATCACAGACCTGTTATTGCTCAATCTCGTGCGGCTAGAAGCCGCCTGTCCCTCTAAGAAGATTTGTTTGTACGTTGGTAGTAAAAACCCGCCAGCCGAAGCCGGGGGCCTTCGCGATACCATAAGGTACGCCTATTTAGCAGGCTAGAGTCTCGTTCGTTATCGGAATTAACCAGACAAATTGCTCCACCAACTAAGAACGGCCATGCACCACCACCCACCGAATCAAGAAAGAGCTATCAATCTGTCAATCCTTCCGGTGTCTGGGCCTGGTGAGGTTTCCCGTGTTGAGTCAAATTAAGCCGCAGGCTCCACTCCTGGTGGTGCCCTTCCGTCAATTCCTTTAAGTTTCAGCTTTGCAACCATACTTCCCCCGGAACCCAAAAGCTTTGGTTTCCCGGAAGCTGCCCGCCGAGTCATCGGAGGAACTTCGGCGGATCGCTAGCTGGCATCGTTTATGGTTAGAACTAGGGCGGTATCTGATCGCTTTCGAACCTCTAACTTTCGTTCTTGATTAATGAAAACATTTTTGGCAAATGCTTTCGCTTTTGTCCGTCTTGCGACGATCCAAGAATTTCACCTCTAACGTCGCAATACGAATGCCCCCATCTGTCCCTATTAATCATTACCTCGGGGTTCCGAAAACCAACAAAATAGAACCGAGGTCCTATTCCATTATTCCATGCACGCAGTATTCAGGCGAAGGTAGCCTGCTTTAAGCACTCTAATTTGTTCAAAGTAAACGTACCGGCCCGACTCGACACTCAGTAAAGAGCACCGCGACGGGATATTAGTTGGGCCGCCTCTCGCGAGGCTAAGCCCACCGGTAGGACGTCCCACATCACGCCAGTTAAACACCGCGAGCGGTGAACCGACGGTGTGCGACACAGATTCAACTACGAGTTTTTTAACCGCAACAACTTTAATATACGCTATTGGAGCTGGAATTACCGCGGCTGCTGGCACCAGACTTGCCCTCCAATGGATCCTTGTTAAAGGATTTAAAGTGTACTCATTCCGATTACGGGGCCTCGGATGAGTCCCGTATCGTTATTTTTCGTCACTACCTCCCCGTGCCGGGAGTGGGTAATTTGCGCGCCTGCTGCCTTCCTTGGATGTGGTAGCCGTTTCTCAGGCTCCCTCTCCGGAATCGGTGCTAGGACCGTGCGATCAGCACAAAGTTATTCAGAGTCACCAAAATAAACGGTGGACGAACGGCGAGCCGCCCGCCACCGATTGGTTTTGATCTAATAAAAGCGTCCCTTCCATCACTGGTCGGGACTCTGTTTTGCATGTATTAGCTCTAGAATTACCACAGTTATCCAAGTAAATGTGGGTACAATCTAATGAATTATAACTGATTTAATGAGCCATTCGCGGTTTCACCTTAATTCGGCATGCACTGAGACATGCATGGCTTAATCTTTGAGACAAGCATATGACTACTGGCAGGATCAACCAGGGAACTTCGTGTTCGGTTACTCGCAAGGAAGTAACTCGCGAGCGAGCCCGAAGACTCGTCGCTAGCTCTTTTTCGCGCGCGCGCGCGTTCGATGCCGAAACACCGACGCGCGCGCGACACGCTCGTATGTGCCATTTTATTTGCCGCCGGTCTTGCTCAGCCGGTCGGCGACACTCTGCTGTGTTTAACGCTATTATGTAAAGCGTACGAGAGAACGACGGAGGCGAGAGTAAACCCCCGACGCCGCCGCCTCTCCTCTTCTTCCTCCTCCTCTCCGTTCAAAAATCCACAAGATCAAAATACTCGTGTTCTTATTCTCCCAAATGTTATGATGCGCGGTCTCGAGAGACCGCGCGATTCACCCTGACGCTAGATCGACGATGGCGATGCTTAGACGTCGAGGACTGTTCTGTCTGGTTCGTACGCGTTTAACCGCACACGACCAGCAATAAGATTTCGCTACGGCGTACAAAGCGAGCGGGAAGAAGCAACTCTTCCCGCAAACTCGTATCCGTGGAGTAGATGCTCGGTAAGCGCGACGATTCCGCTGCTGCGTACGAAACGAGAGGGAACCGCGCGGCCAACACACTAGAGGCGTGCGCGCCACATAAGAGCCATTCGGTCTTGCGACACCGACTCGTGGCAATGCTGTGCTCGTAATAAATAAGTGTGCGTTAATTTTGCGCGCGTTCGGCGACGAACGAGAAGAGCCGCACCGTAATCCCCGGCGAAGAGGAATACGAGACGACGCGAGAGTCGAACGTACGTTCTCGCGAGACACGCAACCTCCAAGCATGAGAAGACTTGGCGGCGGCGCGTTCTGCGACGATCGTATATTATTTTATATATTCGTGGTTTCCAAATCAAACATTTTATATAAATGTTTTCTCCGTGTCAGAGTCGCGACTCGACAAAATCCGTTCTCGACCTGTTCGGGCGATTCTTCGTTTGTCAACGTCGAGAGCGCGACACGTACAATATTAATCTCTCCTACCTCTTATAGTACCCAACCGACCGGCCAAGCGGTCGGCGACGGTACGGAGAGCGGTCGAATGTCACGTCCGGCTTCATTACTATGTCCGGGTATGTAAATTTTTTTCCATCTATAAGAAATAAATCCTAAAACTATCAAACATCATTTGAAAAGCGCGCCAAAGCCGGCCATAACGCTTAATTCCGCCTAGAAACTAAGCGTGGCGCTTCGTAGCGCCTAAGGGTCTCCCACCACGGTGAGAGCCCCTACTCCGGAGGGTTCCCCCTCTCCAGGCCGCCGCAGGCCCGAGCCGCCGAAACGAAGGACCTCAGAGCAGTCCCGAATTTCGTCAGTTCTCTGCGCGACACCGAACAGTACAGTCGCACTTCTAAATTCTAACTCTGAGTCCAAATTCTAACTCTAATTCTAAAATTCTAATTCTAAGTATAATATCCTAACTCTAAAATCTAAATTCTAAGTCTAAGTCTAAATTCTAAGTTCTAGTTTCAAATCCTGTACTACTATACGAATAAATCAGTGTATTCATGTGTGAAAACTAGTGTTCAGTACTCTTCAAAACTTCCACTCCCGTGTTAAAATACGATAGCGTTTAAATCTGTCATACGGCATTTGAATTCAGAATAATTTAAACTGTTTTGGAGCGGACCACCGCTCATCACAGTTAGAATTAACATTCTCAGCATTTGCCAAAATAAGGAATTGATAGTGAGGTCCGCCGCATATCAACCCTCCTTATTTGAGTAATCATTCAGAGGATGCATCAAATTCAATATGCCTAAGACGCGACGCGCGGGAAGGAAGAATCAACTACGAAAACTAAACCGACTCTATCGTGAATCAGCGACCGAGGAATATTCTCAATTTCTCGGAGTGGAGTATCAGGCCGATCCTGAATACGAGGACATTTTCAACATTAAAAATAATAACAACGACGAACTCCTACAGTGGAAGTGCATACCAATAACGTTCCAACCACGACGCCTGCCGCCGCCAAACATCCCAGTGAACGACCCTCGCCGCACGCACTACCTCCAAGTACGAGCCGACACGATCAAGAAAGTGCTACTAAAGGTAAGTGAAATTCATGTTAACCTAAGGAATCGCGCGTGTTAGCAAATTCAGAGACGGTTCTACCACGTGGAAGAGAACATTCTAGAAAAATCTCCGACGCATTTTTCCTCTTTTCCATCGTCACTGCGGAAGCTATAAAAAAAAGGGTCAGGCTATAAAACTAGGGTCGTCCACTGCACACGGTACAACTCTCGAACTTCTAACACGGAAAAACGCAAATAATTCAATCTCTTAAAAATCTTCGTGTCTCAAGAAATAACTTCGTAAATCCGTACAACAAAGTAGTCATTTAAACAATAAACAATTAAGAACACTCTCGATTTACCGACAGTATACCGACACACGTTCTTTTACCAACATTACCGACATTATACCGACACACTTTCTTTTACCAACATTACCGACATTATACCGACATACGTTCTTCTACCGACGTTACCGACAATATACCGACGTACGTTCTTTTATCGACGATCTTACCAACGATTTACCACCGGCTTTTACCGACGGCCTTTACCGACAATCGTTACCGATAGTTGCCGACGTTATATCGACGCCACATCGACTCACTTTACCGACATTTACCGACTTCTCGACAACGTCCGGTCTCATCAACCATCTACGAGCGAACAACGCATGATCTTTTAATACAACTAACGTGGCAGGTATCGATGTGCCCAATCCCCTTTAGAGGTGTAACCCCTCTTCCAGGAGTTAATCTCCTAATACCTCTCGAGCCTCCGTATTACTGTCAAGTCGGTATCGGGTACATTCATTTTGAAACTAAAGCCGCTCTTTGTCTTTCATGCTTCGCCACGTTACCTCGAACTTCTCAATTGTTCTGGACACGGATCCGGAAACATAGCCTAACCATAGGTGGATTATTAGTTGGGATAGTTTGCGGAACTTGCAGCAACCGCCTCACCCTCTCACGGGCGGGTGACCTATGCGAACTTTGCGAGTCTATATACGAAGACTACTCGCTTAACCCAGATAGCGTCCCGGTGAGGATAGAAGACGGAACCACGATCATAACTGTAGAATTACAGATAGGCTCTACGCCGTAACTGCTACTTTAAGGGTAACACATTCTTTCCCTTTCCTCCGCATCGTGCAACCTTTGTCGGAAAACCCTTCGTCGTGGGTATCCCCGGAAAAATTTCCGTAATACGACGTTGTCTCGCGCAATAGTTCGAGTACGTGCAACGCGAATCATACACTCGCGAATAACACGCCGCGACTGCGAACGGGACGTAACACGAAACACGCCGGAGTGGCGAGAGACTCGAGAAAGTACGTTTACGACTCGTCCGGACTCGCTCGACTCGTTCGACGCGCCGAGCGCGACGTATCTCTTATAGTACCCAACCGGCCGGCCAGGCGGTCGGCGACGCACGGTCCTACGCACGGCCGTATGCGAGCGCGAAAGGCGCGTTCAATCGAGACATTGTCGCGGAGAGCGAACGTTCGAAAAGGCCTATTGTACAATAAAATATTATAACGATAGCCGTATGGCGAATGTCAAACAACGATAATTAGCATTAATTAAGAAGGAAACAAACGAAATGCCGGGACAATAAGGTATAAGCACCGACGGTACCTCCGGGCCGGGCGGCACCTCCGGGTCGGGCGGCACTTCCGGGCCGGGCGACACCTCCGGGCCGGGCGACACCTCCGGGAACCACGGCTGACCGGCGACACCTCCGGACCGGGCGACACCTCCGGGCCGGGCGACACCTCCGGGAACCACGGCCGACCGGCGACACCTCCGGGACGGGCGGCACCTCCGGACGACCGAATGATTTCTCGAAGTCAGACGACCGCCGGCGGTACCTCCGGAACACTTAACGACGATTTACGGCGCCGCAACGAGGAGAGCTACGTAAAAACGTTTCGGACAAAAGTTACTTACTATTCGGCGCTCGCTCGACATGAGGGCGCTGTCCGATTACTAACTCGAAACGTGTCTCTCAAACCCACGTGTCGGAGACATATATTTCGAATTATTACGGATGATACGCAACACGCAAGCTGCGGTGACCGCGATTACGGTACGGAACACTCGCCCGATGCGAAATCACGCGCGCGGCAACCGAGACGGCTCGTTCCGGGCGTGATTATACGTGCGGCACCACATAACGGCCGGCGTCAACTTGGGGACGGACGGCACCTCCGGGACGGGCGACACCTCCGGACGACCGAATGATTTCACCAAGTCCGTCGCCCGCCGGCGGACCTCCGGGGCACTTGACGGCGAGTAGCGCCGCTACGAGGAGATAATGCTACGATACGGAAATACGTTTCGGACAAAGGTTTTCGTACTTTTCGACGCTCCGCACGACCGCGCGACACGATTATTACGATATCTGCTAATTCCCGGCTACCACTCGTCGGATGCACAATCTTCGAGATTCTACGACCGATACGTGGACGAATGCAGGGGTGAAAAAGGACCCGGGGGTGTTTCACAAAAAATTTCCCATTCGTCCCTTTAAAATTTTAAAATTTTAGCTCGCCTTTTGCGGTCAGCGGAACTCGGGAAACCAAATTCCCCGGCGGTTCTCTCGCCGGCAAGCGAAAAATTTTCCAGGCCCGATAGCGGCGTGTTGCCTTTTAGCGGGACCCCCTCCGGGGCACGCGCCGCCCGAAAACCCCAAAGATGGGCGTGTTGCTTCGTTGGGGGCACCCCCCCGCGCAGGGCCCGCTCTAACCCCAAAACCCGCGCGGCGTTTTTTCTTTCGTTGGGGGGCACACCCCGGCGGCCCCGCCCCCTAACCCCAAACCATCGCGGGGTTCTTTTTTTTGGGCGGGGACACCCCCGGGCCCCACAACCCCTTTTTTTCCCAAAATTCGCCCGGCGGTTGTTTTTTGCCGGGGGCGAAAATTTTTTTCCAATCCTTCGCGGGTGTTGCTTTGGGGGGACGAGAAATTTTTCCAGTCCGTTCGGGCGTGTTGTTTTTCCGCCGGAAGGGGAAAAATTCTTCCAAGTCCGTTCGGGGCTTTTGCTTTGCCGGCGAGGGAATTAAAACCAACCCCGTTCGCGGCGTTTTTTTTTCCCCGGGCGAGCGAGAATTTTTAACCCCCTTCGCGGCGGTTCTTTCCGGCCGGAGAGAATTCCCACCAAGTCCTTCCGGGGGGTTTGCTTTCCCGGCGAGGAGAAATTTTTCCCAAACTTCGCGGGGGGGTTCCTTTTTTTTTGGTGCGACACCCCGGCGGCCCGCTGCCCTAACCCAAATACGATCGCGGGTTTTTCTTTCGTTGGCGCACACCCCGGGGGCACCGCCGCTCGTAACCCAACCCCCATCGCGGCGTTTGCATTCGGGGGGGGGCCCAACCTCCGGGGGCACGCGCCGCCCGTACCCAGTCCACGGGGGTTTTTGTTTTCTTTGGGGGGGGAACCCCGCCCCAAGCCGTTTTTTCCCCCAATTTTTGCTGCGGCGTGTTGTTTCCGGGCACGACAATTCTTCCAATTTCCGTTGCGGCGTGTTGCTTTCCCCCGGGGAGGGGAAAAATTTTTTCCCAAAGTCCGTTCGGGGCTGTGCTTTCGCCGGCAGCGAAAATCTTCCAATCCGTTCGCGGCGGTTTTTTTTTTCCCCCCCGGGACGGAAATTTTCCAACCCCGTTCCGGCGTGTTCTTTCCCCGGCGAGCGAAAAATTTTTCCCAAAACCGTTCGGGCGTTTGCTTTCCCGGGAGCGAGAATTCTCCAAAATTTCCTTCGCGGCGGGTTTTTTTTCCCCGTCGAACGTGTGGGTCCCCGTCTAACCGACAAGACAACCCAAAAACCGGGGCTGATCCAAAACGATCGCAGCGTGGTAAGCTCTCCGATACCACCCCCCAGTACCTAATCGTCTACAACATCCGGTCCCCCCCCGAATGCGGAACCCATATCGCCCCTTAGACCCTGCCTCGTAGCGGGGAGATCCCAGGGGCGTGGGGGCCTACGCAAAAAGGGGGTTTGTGCGAGACCGGCCCAGGACCGGCCCCCTTGTATTTTACTTTTTTTTAGCCTTTTTACCACGAGATCCCAAATACATTCCCCCTTACTAAAGGAACGCCTTAGAGGCCCCTTTGGGATAAACCCCGGGGACTCCCCACCGGCCGTGACCCAGTGCGTGAACCAAAAACCGAACCGCGGTTCCCCCCGTACTGACAATTTTTAAACGCAAAAAAAGTATCCTAGGGTAAAACTAAAAAACCGCTCCACGGAAAAACCCCCCCACGTTCCCGTTGGCGGTGAACAACCAACCTTGGGGAAAATTTTGCTTCGCAAGATAGGAAAGCCACATCAAGGGTCAAAAAACAAAGCCTAGGGGAAGTTGGGGCCCCCCAATCAGTTATCCCGGGTAATTTTGATACCTCTTTCTGAAACCTTTAAACCAAAAAGGTCGTAGGCCGTGCTTTGCAGTCTTTTGGTCGAACATGAGATCAAGCCCCCTTTTGCCCCCTTTTTCTCACCCCGAGGTTCTGTCCTGTGAGCGGCCTTAGGCACCTCGTTTTTTTTTGCAGTTTACCGCCCGCAAATCCCCCCCCGGAGTGTCCCCCCAATCGGTAAGCGGGGGGATTAACGGGATCGGCCCCGGCCCACGCCGTCTGACCGTTTGGGCCAAACAAAAATGACCCCGGGGCGAAGCCCCGGGGGAACGCGTCCCCCTAACCGATAAGTAAAGGCCCTGAATAGTGGTTTTACCGGGGTGTTGCCTCCCCCCTTTACCCTCTCAGTCTCCCCTTCAGTGCCAGTAGAGTCAAGTCAACAGGGGGTTTTTTTTTCCCCTAATTTTTCCAACCCCCTTCCCCTTGCAGGGGTTTGCTAGACATAATAGGGACTTTTTTTTATTTATTTTTTTTTTTTTCATTTTGGTCTCTACAACGCCGAGCTTCCCCTCATTGCTGTTTTCTGACTCTTTTTTTTTTCATTCCTTTGAATGGAAATTTTTTTTCGTTTTTTTTCCTTCATCTTTTTCCCCTTTTTTTAAATTTTTTTTTAGACATCCTTACCACAGGGCTTTCCTTTTGGCGAAAGCTCCCCGCCCTTCCCCCCTTACCGCGTGGAGGGGGACCCTTTTTCTAAAAGTTTTCCTTAATTAAAGTTTTACTGGTTAACGCTTGGGTTTTAAATTGTTCTCGTTGGAGAGTAGTCGCTTTGTTTTTTTTTTCTACCCATGTGCTCCATGACCTTTTCCCCCGTCATTCCTGGACTCCGCATAGCTCCTGTCTCGATTCCCCGCTATTGGCCTTCCCTTCCTCGGTCGCTCCGCGTTCGAAATATGCATTTTATCGGCCCTAGCCTGTCTATGTACGTGCATCCTTTCCAGGGGTGAAATGCTTTCTCTTTACAAACGTAACTCTTTTATAACCGGTATTTTCTTCGGGCCCTGGTCTTCGCTTTTGGGCCCTCTCGTTGCCATTCTGCTTCGATTTTTTCTTCTTCTTATTTTGTCCTTCTACCAATTCTATCGTTTTACGTTTTTTTTTCGCTTCATATCTATAGTTATTCCCTTCTACCCAAGTTTCTTTTCATTTTTTTACTCATCCTGTTGATAATTTTTCCCGTCTAAAAGGGATTATTCCCTTATTCTTGCATGCCTTCGACTCGTTTTAATGCTTTTTTTGACACTAGGGGCCGCCGCTGAGCCGCCAAAAGGTCCTTTTTCTAAACATGTACACCCCCTTTTAAACCAGAACGCAGCCGCTCGTATAATTGGGGGTTTCTACTGCCTTGTTAGTTTCCAGGACATGTTTTTTTTTTTTCCCCCCTCTCCCTTGCGACTTTTTTCTATTTTCATAAAATTTGACTATTTTCTCTTTGGTATCTTTCTGGGGCTATGAAACTTATTTGCTGTCAATTAAGACACCAAGGTATCTTCTTCGGAAGCAATTTTTTTGTTTTTGGGCCCCCGATTTTTTTTGGGCCCGGGGATCCTTTTTTTTCAAATTTGCCCTTTTCTAAGGCCCG